>NC_084909.1:12712523-12824925 GCF_949316345.1 Pungitius pungitius | reverse complement strand
AAAAAAACTAAAAACTGGTTCGAGCCAAATGAAAAAAAAAAAATCTCCGACAGGCAGAGACGCAACGCGAGTCGCATTCTTACGAACCACGTCTTAATAAACCCCACGTTTACCTAAACTCTACTAGTTAACAACAACCGAAGTAAAAAAAATAAATCTGAAGCCGAAGAAATCCTTTAAATTTATCGCGAAAGACCCGCGAACCTGACGACAGAGAGGGAGAGAGAGCTGTGAGTGAGCCGAGCGGGACACAGTAACACAAACAGTATGTGTGTAAGGGAGGGGCGCTGTGACTACCAGCCAATCACAGAACGCAGACACAGACAGCTACCCAATGAGGACTTGTATTCAATCCGAGCACAGATATTGACTCGTATTACTCGTATAATACTCGTACTCTGCAAAAGTGCTTTATCCGTACCGGATACTCGTTTCAGCAGAGTATCCGGCTCATCTCTAATTCTTAGCCAGCAGTTTAAGATAAAATTCTATGTTGCCCGCTCTGGCCCCGGGTATGCAGTAACTATGGTCCCTGGTTTCATTAACTTCATGTTGCTCAGAATGGAGCTACCTATCACCAGATTTGGCTTCTCAGCAGGTGTGTCACTGAGTGGGGTGAAGTGGTTGCTGGTGAACCGTGTGCTTCGACTTAAACTTATGCATCCTCCGGACAGTCACCCAGCTGCTCGGGGGTTGCCGGGGGACGGCTAGCGGGAGCCAACGCTACGTCTTTGTGGCCCGCACCGACTATGGGTGATGGCTGGCTAACTACTGAGCTACCAGGGTGTAGAGCCGTGCATCTAACTCACTGAGCCTCGCCTCCTATCAAATATACTACCACTTCTTACATGTACCATTATCTGTAAGGGAGGCAGAGGTATAGCTAAACATTTGACACATCGAACAAGCAGGAGAGGTAGGGAGGGAAGACATTGCTACGTTAGCTGCTAATCTAATGTAACGTTAAACAATGCTAATAGAACAATTGTTTGATTGAACAAAAAACTACTAGACGGTGGAGGGGTGTGCGTGTTTAATAATGGCTTATAGATAACAGATAATTCGCCGCTTGTGCTGAAAAATAACACGACACAATGAACTTACTATAGCTAGAACTGTGAAAAGTTCAATCGCATCAGACATGCTGGAAACAGGAAGTGACTTGCGTCACGCTATCCGTGACTCACGATAAGCATTACATTACATTTCAACCATTGCAAATATCGAAATAAGATTGTGTGCAGCTTTAATTAAGCATTCATCAATGTGTATCTAAACGTTGAAATTAGGCCCGTGACTTTAGCGCGTTAATTACGATTAATTAATTACACCAAAAATAACGCATTAAACATTTTTTACGCATTTTTACACTTATTTTTTGCACCGCGGAACGTTTCTCACTGGATGAGTTCCGGCGGACCGATTATACTAGAGCACCAACTAGCGTTCATGACTTCAGACAACAACAAACCACAGTGAACATGAATGAAGAAGCTGACGAGACCGTGTGGGTTGGCCCCGTGAATGGGAAATCTTATTATAATGAGCATGGTGGTGTGCAAGCTATAACAAGGAATTCGCATCGAGCCTCAAGTATCACCTCAACGCAAAACAATTAGCAGCTAGCGTGGACGTTAGCCCGACTTCCGAGTACAAGGACCCACACCCAACCCACACTGCACCAGATGACTGGTTTAAGGACCAGGGTAACTAAGACCATGTCTGAAAAAATAACCAATGTTCTGAATGTACTTGAAAGTATTGGTCTACTTAAAAAAACATAGTTTACAGAAGGTCTACTTACCTATAGGCTACCTGAATTTCTGAAAGTACTATATTTCTAAATATGCTATTGCTACACTGGAATTGGTTGAACAAAAATAAAAATACCTCACGTGCAAACAGACACACCCAAGCTTTCACACAGTACACACACTGACACATTCCTTCAAACACCATCATCGACTTTCATGGGTTTTTAGGGTCTTTCAAAAGGAAAAAGCACCCCTTTTACAATAATTAGCCTATGTGCAATTTACTATTAGCTTCTCTGTAAAAATGTTTATGCTGTAAGCTTTTATTGCGTTTAACTATAATTGAAATGAAACAAAGGGGAGAAGATTTTGCGAGGAGATGCTGATGAAAGAGTCATGCATTTTTTTTTATTATAAATGTTCTTTTATGTATTTCTTCATACGTGGCAGTGACGTAATGCTCACTTATACAATCGTAATCGCTGCAATGGATATGGGATGCATTTTTGAACATTTTCAACAATATGTTTGCAAATGTGTGACGACTCAAGTGACGGAGGCAGACAACACCTGCTTGCAATCTTACAGACACAAACCACACTGATGGCATGAAGAAGCGTTAAAGCCCCGTTATTATTGGACATGGCTACAATCCAAAGCCGAAGGTGTTTTGGGTGCTCGCTCCTTTACCTTGACGCACGCTCATGATCTTGAATTGATTGCTCTTCCTTAGTGTCCCGGATGTTGGTGTCTCAAGGTTAAAATTTTTTGGGTTGAATATTGTAACAGTCATTTCTTTTGCGGCTGAATATTTCAACAGTTTTCTTTTTTAGGTTGAATTTTTTTGCAGTGTTTTAATGTTGAAAAACATTCAGGTACATAGTTTCAATGCATAAATATTCAGTGCTAGAAATTCAATCACCTTTTTATTTCAACCCCCGATGGCACAGATTTACTTCCATACTCAACTGGCTCCTTTCAACGCAAAGGTGGAGCAGCTCTACTCAGAGCTCCTCGCGAATGGCTGAGCTTCTCATCTTATCTCTAAGGGAGACGACAGCCACTCTCCTGAGGAAACCCATTTTTGAGGGGCTAATCTTCATCCCAACCGCTTCACTCGGCTGCGAACCGCTCCAGTGAGAAGAGGAGGCCACACACCGAGGATGCCATCAGGACCACAACGTCTGCAAAAAGCAGCGATGAAATCTGCAGCCCTCAGACCCTCCTCCCCCCGACCACGCCTCGATATCCTGTCCATGAAAACCACAAACAAGATTGGTGATAAGGCGCCCACCGGAAACGACTCAGACTCTCGCTTTGGGCGTACAGGGATTGAATGGCCCCAAGTTAGGACCTCCTCACCTCGAACTCCCCCAGCACCTCCCACATTTTATCTCGGGGGACCTGGTCATACCCCTTCTCCAGATCCACAAAATATAGACTGGATGAGGGGGGGGGGGGGGGTGTCCACGTCACACGCTCAATCAGACACGCCGGCACCAGGAGTACAATGGGTAGTGTTTTATTGGAGGCAAATGAGGGAGGTTTAGCCACACTTCACCGTTCCCTCCCTTCGTCGTTGGGTCCACGTGTCGTTCCTCAATCGGGTCCTCGTCCAAAGGGGGTCAATACACGGGGGGGGGGGGGTTAGTCAGCCGGTCCAAGTCACTACAATTACCACAGTTTTCAGTTTGTTCGTTCGTTCGCCGTCACCACACCTCTCTCTGCTCTGTCCTACTCCAAACAACCTCATTCACTCTCCCTGCTTCCTTTATGGCTGAGTTCCTCCTGCCCTGATTGCCGGCAGCCTCTCCTCGTTAGGCGGGGGAGGTCCATAGCAGGCTCGGGGGTGGATCCACCGGGCCGCCACATACCTCCCTTCTACCACCACTCCCCTCAGTCTGCTACAGAATAAAGAGCTGGTCAGTCGTTCCACGACAAGGACGAAAACCGCATTGTTCCTCTTCAATCCTTACTTCGACTATCGGGCGAACCCTCCTTTTCACCACCTTGGAGTAGACTTTACCAGGGAGGCTGAGTAGTGAGATACCCCTGTAATTGGCACACACTCTCTGGTCCACCCCGGTCTGCCACTCTCTTGGCACTGTCCCAGACTTCCACGCAATGTTGAAGAGGCGTGTCATCCAAGACAACCCCCCCAACACCCACTGCTTTCAACATCTCTGGATGAATCTCATCAATCCCCAGGGCTTTGCCAATGCAGAGTTGTTTGACTAGCTCAGTGACCTCCACCAGGCAAATTGACGACACTCCGTCGTCCGACTCCAGCTCCGCCTCTACCAAAGAGGGCGTAGTAGTTGGATTCAGGAGTTCCTCAAAGTGTTCCTTCCACTGCCTGATAACCTCCTCAGTCGTGGTCAACAGGGTCCCATCCTTACTATACACAGCTTGAATGGTTCCCCGTTTCCCCCTTCTGAGGTGCCGGATGGTCTTCCAGAAGCACTTTGGTGCCGACCGAAAGTCCTTCTCCATAGTTAGCCCAAACTCCTCCCACACTCGCTGCTTTGCCTCCATCACGGCAGAGGCTTCTGCCCTTCGGGCCTGTCGGTCCGCTGCAGCTGCCTCCGGAGACCCACCGGATATCATAACCCAAGGCCTCCTTCTTCAGTCGGATGGCTTCCCTGACCACCGGTGTCCACCACGGGGTTCGACGGTTACCGCCCCTTGATGCACCTAAGACCTTGAGGCCGCAACTCACTGCCGCAGCTTCAGCATCGGAAGTTTTGTACATGCACCACTTCAATGTCCCTTACCTCCACAAGAATGTGAGCAAAGCTCCGCCAGAGGTGTGAGTTGAAAATCTTTTGCACTGGAGCCTTCTCCAGACGTTCCCAGTTCACCCGCACTACACACTTGGGTTTACCAGGTCTGTACTGAGTCTTCCCCCATCCTCTGACCCAGCCCACTACAAGATGGTGATCAGTTGACAGCTCTGCCCCTCTCTTTATCCGAGTGTCCAGAACATGCGTTCTCAGATCAGATGATACGATTATAAAATCGATCGTTGATCTTTGACCTGGAGTGCTCTGGTACCACGTACACTTATGAACATCCTTATGTTTGAACATGGTGTTTGTTATGGACAGATCCATTCAGATCAGGGAGGCCATTCCTCCCAATCACGCCTCTCCTGAAGTCTCCCAATCGGACTATGGAGCGCCCTACTGGAGCCCTATTCAAGGCTCCATTCAGGGTCTCCAAAAAGGCCGAATATGAGACAAGAGTTTCCCCCTCCACCACCTGAAGGCGTAGGGAGGCGACCCTTTTGTCCACCGGGGTAAACCCCAATGTAGCAGCACTCAGCTGGGGACATGTGAGTATCCCCACACCCGCCTGACCCCTCACACCATGGGCCACTCCAGAGTGTGTGTCGTGAGACTTACATTTTATGCAACATAAGAGAGGTGATTCAGCAAACACCAGAAGTTTACAATTTTGGCAGCGTCTCGGTGAGTTTTGCTGAGTCAGCTAGCATACTAATTGTATTAGCCATGTGTCTGTTGATGCAACGGTACCAATATGGCAGTTTCCGTTAATACTACAGTCATATATTTAAAGTGGCATAATTGTTGGAATGCAGTTATGCATTCCAAGTATTGTTCTTTGAATCTTTCAATATTAGTTGGAATGCAGCTTTTCCAATCTTTCAGCTAGAGACACCATTTAAACTTTAAAATGTTGACACAAGTCTTAACAATTTAATAAAAAACCGCTTGTTGATATCAATTTCACTTTTTTCATAATCACTAATTATGTTTTATTAGTTTTTGGGTCCCTTTCAAACCTAGAGTGGCGCTTAGAGTGTGGACAAAGTCAGAAAACAACAGAAGGTGCATGTTTTGTAAACTGCTATATGAGCAGTTTTAAAAACACATAGAGACATGAAATCTACACTCATGCATTCGGTAGAGTCTTGCGCATCCCAAAATCCCATTATTTCTAGGCGAACCCAAATAGTTTTGCTCCAGAAAGCGTTTGTTTGAGGTGTGGATTCTGAGTAACTCATTGTCTGTCACGGCAACTAGCTGGGGCTCTTTCTGTGACCCACAGCTGATCCATATTAGCTGATTAGTGCAGCCTGACATGACCTCCTTCTCTCCACCTTCTCTCATCATTTCAAAACAACCCCCCATGGAGGGACTTCTTACTGTAATGTTTGATGAGGCATATTAATTTATAGCTTCTTAGTTTGAATAACAAATATTCTGTCTCTCAACCCCTCCACCCACTCACCCAATATCATCATTTCAAAATAAAAACTGCAATGATTATCTGTAATTTAACCATGAAGCTTAGGATAAAGCTGTTTCGTTGAATACTTATTGCTCTTTCAAATAGTACTACAACCACTAATAATTTTTCTAGTACTTCAACCCCCATGGAGGGAATTCTTTCTGTAATGTTTGATGAGGCCCATCAATTAATAACTTCTTAGTTTTCTTATCTTAGGGCGACTCTGGGTGAGTGGGAAGTCCATTTAGTTTGAATAAAAAAATTATAATTACATTATTTCAAATTAAAAGCCTCAATGATTCAATTCAATTCATTTTGCAAATTACAAATTTGCCTCAGAGGGCTTTACAGTCTGTACACATGCAACATCCTCTGTCCCGAAACCCTCACATCGGCACAGGAAAAACTAAAAACACCCATCAATGGGGAAAAAAGGGAAGAAACCTAAGGGAGAACGTCAGAGGAGGGATCCCTCTCAGATGGACAGACTGCAATGCATGTCATGTGTACACAATAAACAATGTAAAAGATGTACAATACATTCAATTCCTCTAACAGAAATGATACAAGTAATTGCAAGTAGCAGAACAAGTGTACGGCAGGACCACCACAGGGACAACCACCATCTACGGAGGCTTCTGTGGGGAGGGAGAGCAGAAAGATGTTGATTTATGATGACAGTATTATGAATCATATTTAAAGTAATGATGATGAGAGCAGCAGGTGTCAGCAGAGCCATGCCAGGAGTCAGAACCAGATCTGCTAGGCGAGAAAGCACAAAGAACTCCCAGAAAGACGCTAAATTAGTGATGTACATTAATAAAACATGGATGATTGTGGAAGGAGAGAGTGTGAGAGTGAAAGAGGGGCTTGGTGTGTCCTAAGAAGTCCCCTGGCAGTCTAAGCCTAGAGCAGCTTAACTAAGGGTTGGTCCAGGCTAACCTGAGCCAGCCCTAACTATAAGCAATATCAAAGAGGAACGTTTTAAGCTTTATCTTAAATGAACTGACCGAGTCTGAAAGTGGAAGCTGGTTCCACAAAAGAGGAGCTTGATAACTGAAGACTCTGGCCCCCATTCTGCTTTTTAAAACTCTAGGAACCACAAGTAACCCAGTATCTATTGTAATGGCAAAATATAATGATACCATAATGTTTTAATAGATTAATGTCTAAAACCAATCATGATTTAATTCTGAGGAAGTTCCAAGACACCCGTGTGGGAAATATCTGAGCAGAAGAATCTCAGAGCACCCCTCCTCTTTGATCCCATTTGTCTTTGCATAACACCGCTGCGTGGAGGAAGGAGAAGGTGTGAATCTCTTCAGACCTAGTCCTAGATCTAATCAAACATCTGTTGTAAGCACCTTGAGTTTTCCTTTAGGTCTGGGACCTCCTTGCCTGTCTCAAACTCTTTAGCATAACAAAACCAAGGTGTTAACCCTGTCGATGTATAAATATAGCCATGTTCCTCTCAAACATTAAGAAGAAGCTTGCCACTGCCTGTCAATGTATAGCTGTTGCAGACTTCTTCTTCCAAGAAATAAACGGAAAATGCAACTTTGATTTACAAGAGACTTTACAACTGATTCCCGATTGCATGAGAAAATCTTCCACAACACTATGGAGCGCAGATGCCTTGTAGGACAATACGGTGTAATCAGCAGGAAAGTGTTCATTGATAGCTTGCTGAAAACAAATTATTAGATTGTTGCCAAATTAATTATTCTTGGTTGTTTGGCACCTTTCTTCATGTTCTACTGTACATGTTTAAAATGGGACTGCTCTGTTTAAACTGCCAGTGTTACTAATAATATTAAGTGTGTTTAAGAAAACTACACTATATTTATTAACAAAATATTCATTTGTTGTTACTCAGTTAATGATTCCAAAAGAGAAAAATGAACACATAATGTTTAACTGATGGTTAAATAGCTATATATAATTCTGAATTCGTTAGAGGATACAATTTCACGATAGTAATAGCCTTGTTTTCTACAGGCTAGGTTTTTGAGGTTCCCTGAATACCTTCTGGATATTGAATTCTCCCTGACTAGGGGGATGGTGAGCCACCACTGAACCCGATCATCTCCTTACACCAAGGATTATTTTGGTAGTTTCATGTATTTTGTGCTCCTGTGTTAACTTCACTTCCTGCCTTGTCCTGTCATCCCCCTGTCTGTAGTGTCCCCTGTGTATTTAAGCCCTGGCCCTTTCTTAATACCTCAAACGGCGAGAACCTCTTCTGTGTCTGAATGTTAATAGTGATTAACCTCATAGTATTGTATGTATACCTTCACCTAAAGCAGTGGTTCTCAACTGGTCTGGCTCCGGAACCCACCATCACTCCTTAATGACAAGCCGCGACCCAAATCGAGGAACATTCTCAACATCTCAAATTGATTCAAAATCCAGTTCATAAGCTGCATTTTATATTCAGGATGTTTAATTATGCTAAAAACTCAATGTCTCCCCCATATCAGAATGGTTTGACCCAACCTGGCACACGCTGCTGAAAACATGGACAAAAAAAACTCGCCCCACCCATTTTACCGGGCATGCATCGGAGCAGGCTCGTCTGTTCTTGTGAGAGCCAAATATCCCAGAATGCATTTCACCTCAGCAACAGGCAACAACGACAGAGGAAAATAAACAACTTTATGCCGAAGTTTATAAATACTACTTTATTTAAGTAACGTAATGTAATTTTATAACTGAAGTTAGTTGTTTAAGCAACTTTTGTTGTTACAATCTTCTCCGTGGATGGAGATGTGAGGTGTAGTTAACGGACCGTCAGACCCTCGAGTACCGGGTGGTCAGCTCATCTCAGCCCACAGAAAGCAGCCTGTTTTCAGGCGAGTCTTCTGTGAAATGCTCCGCCGGTTTTCACGTCTCCGTAGCGGTTATACATGAGATTTAACTGTACTATAACGAGTCTTCATACGTTTTAATGTGGTGTCAGAGACTAATGTGGTTCACCGGTTACGTCTGTTTGAGGACAGAGTTTAGATTCATAACTTTAACGTATTGTCTGTAACCGCAGAGTGCAGCTTGTTTATTGTCCATCATTGTGCATTAAAACTAAATGTTTTAATTAAAGGACATTAAAAACTAAACCGGCAGCAGAACCTCAGCTTCAAAGAAACCCTGCAGCTCTGAATTATAATAATTAATAAAATACTTCCACATATGAATTATTGTATAGTTCTCTGTAAGATCTTTGTGTGGTCAGCAGCTTGCTGTACGAGGACCACTACACTGATTATTAGCCTCTTGATGTTTGAGTAACAAGACAAACGGTAGGTGTGTGTGCATTCAAATATTTTAGTATAATATTTTTTGTTTCTGTATCTAACCTCCTCTTCCTAAAATGATGAAGCTAATTATTTTATGGCTGATATTATATATATATATATATATATATATATATGGTGCTCAATATTATATATACCATTTCTAATTTTAAATTAAAATGAGACAAAAACTTGTTAATAGTAAAATATTTAAGTCAAAAAATATTATTATTAGTATTAGCAAGACCAGCTGACGTGGTGACGTCATCAAGTCAGCTGCTGTTCCAATTGCGGAAACGACCGTTCTCCCGTACCTGCGAGACAGGACTCCCGAGTCTGTCTCGAGTCTATTCTCGCGGGAACGCAAGTCTGTTCTCGCCGTCTGCATTAAAAAAGTCCCTTCAAAATAAAATCACAGGATGATTTTTTATTTTTCCATGCAAAGGCCCACTAGAAACGGGTCCGCGAACCACTAGTGGTTAGGAACACCATACTAATACTGTGTTTGACCCCCTTTCGCCTTCAGAACTGCCTTAATTCTATGTGGCATTGATTCAACAAGGTGCTGAAAGCATTATTTAGAAATGTTGGCCCATATTGATAGAATAGCATCTTGCAGTTGATGGAGATTTGTGGGATCCACATCCAGGGCTTGAAGCTCCCGTTCCACATCCTAAAGATGCTCTATTGGGTTGAGATCTGGTGACTGTGGGGGCCATTTTAGTACAGTGAACTCATTGTCATGTTCAAGAAACCAATTTGAAATTTTTCGAGCTTTGTGACATGGTGCATTATCCTGCTGGAAGTAGCCATCAGAGGATGGGTACATGGTGGCCATAAAGGGATGGACATGGTCAGAAACAATGCTCAGGTAGGCCGTGGCATTTTAATGATGCCCAATTGGTAATAAGCGGCTTAAATTGTGCCAAGAAAACATCCCCCACCACCACCAGCCTGCACAGTGGTAACAAGGCATGATGGATCCATGTTCTCATTCTGATTACGCCAAATTCAGACTCTACCATCTGAATGTCTAAACAGAAATCAAGACTCATCAGACCAGGCAACATTTTTTCAGTCTTCAACTGTCCAATTTTGGTTAGCTCTTGCAAATTGTAACCACTTTGTGAAAATAAATAAGTTTATCATTTAAACATAAATAAGGTGAAATAATCCTTTCCATAAAGTAATTAATACCAGGTGGCACAAAACGGCCTATCCAGTATGAAGAACTAAACAAAAAAATAAGTAATCTTGTCTAGAAAGAAAATAGCTGACCTGCCAACCAAAAAGGGAAAAGAATGACAAGAGAACCTTACCTACCTAACTATCACAAAAACAGGAGAAAACAAACTCATTAGGAACAGGTACAAACAACAGTTTCACAACAACCCCACAGGGTGGCCAATTGGGACACGAGGAGGACGAGGAGGGTGTGCTGCTGCTGCTGCTGCTGCTGCTGCTGCTGCTGCTGCTGCTGCTGCTGCTGCTGCTGCTGCTGCTGCTGCTGCTTTCCCCTCTCTCGCTCAAAAGACGCCATCTTGGCTCCTTTTATCTACCCGTAGTCCCCCCGCGGCAGCCAATCACGGCACGGAGAGGATCGTCGGCCAATCCACACCTGGCGGTGGCACACCCCGATCTGCATGAGGAAGAAATACAAACCAAGAAAAAGAACAAAAAGGAAAAACACAGGGCACACAGCCATACAAAAATGACCATGGTCATAACATGAGTGGTACCCAGTGGGGTCTTCTGCTATTGTAGCCCATCCACCTCAAGGTTCTGCGTGTTGTGGCTTCACAAATGCTTTTCTGCATACCTCGTAACGAGTGGTTATTTAGTCAAAGTTGCTCTTCAGCTATCAGCTTGAAACAGTCGGCCCATTCTCCTCTGACCTCTAGCATCAACAAGACATTTTATTCCACAGGACTTCCGCATACTGAGGTCTTTCTCTTTTCATGCCATTCTTTGTAAACCCCAGAAATGGTTGTGCGTGAAAATTCCAGTAACTGAGCAGATTGTGAAACACTCAGACCTGCCCGTCTGGCACCAACAAAATTGCTTAAATCATCTTTCCCATTCAGTTTGGAGTTCAGAGATGGTCTTGACCAGGACCACCCCCTTAAATGCATTGAAGCAACTGCCATGTGATTGGTTGATTAGATCATTGCATTCATGAGAAACTGAACAGGTGTTCCTAAATGACATTCCGTTACTTAAATATAGTGGTATTTATAAACTTCAACATACAGTTGTTTTTATTATCCTGTTTCTTTGTTGCATGTTACTGAGGTGAAATGCATTCTGGGATATGTGGTTCTCACAAGAACAGAGGAGCCTGTTCCGACGCATGCCAGGTAAATTGAGCGGGGCGAGTCACATCCGTGTATTATGACCATTCTCGGCCAGATGCGGGCTTTAAAAATGGAACAGTTCTCGGGCTGCGACTGATGACGTTTCTCGAGTTCACGAGAACAAAAGTCCACACAAGAATGCATATTGAGAAAGGTCCCCTGTGTGTCTTGTGCCCCCTTGTTGCGTCATTGCATGTATGTAGGAGTGTAGTCTGTGATTTTTTTATGACCATTTTTTCGTTGAGAGTCTGCGTTTGGGTCCTTCCTGCCTGCCTCTGCCTACCCCGTCCCTGACAAAGAATAGTCATGTTGTGCAGGATTTTAAATAATAGTATGTTTTCTTGTGTTTATTTGATTCAATATAATATTTGAAATCAGACCCTTGGCTTCATTTGGCTCCATTTCCTTTTGTGTGTGTCAAAGTCTTATCCTGTAACCTCTCCCAACGAACCTAGACTGTGGCCCAATAACAATTTAAACATTCTGCGAACACTACGCGGGTAGCATAACCACCATCAAACCAGCATTGAGACACATGTGCGGAGGGAAAGCATAATAACTTCCCGAAAGAAGCAATGTTGGTAATATATGTGATATTCACTAGCTAAGACCACGCCACCCACTGAAGGGGTTGAACATGAGTGAACGTGTAATTGATTTAGTCTGGTCGATCGGAACAGGAGGTCAAAGGTGAGGGGGTGGCGAAAAGGGCTCTTTCTCAATAGACTGAGGAGTGAGGCTAATTTGGGATGCTTCGAGGCTGCACGTGGTTTCCCGGTTGAGATTTTGCAGAAGAAGTTTATGATAGTAGGCGTTTTGTGTCATGGATACCAGGTTGAATGGCGGGAAGGTTACTTGGTGTCGGTTGTGGAAGCTCTTCCAAGCTGTCCAGTTCTGATTGGAGAGCAGATTCTGAGTTCGGCGCGGCTTGAACTGTCCGGGGGGATGGAATCTAGGAGGGATGGGCTAATGCTAAGAAGTGAAAGCTGGATGATCTTCCTTGAGGGACGTTACGTATCGCAGGTTTCGGTGGCCCAGAAGATAAAGAAGTTGACGTTGGAAGATGTATGAGATTAGAAATCTGGGAGAGGGTGAGCGGGCATCTTGGTGCTGTGAGCCTTGCCTACAGCTTGCGTTACCTTCCTGCTGTTCCAGTCTTGACAGCGTTGGGTTTCCTTCGTGTGACTGTGAGGCTTGCCAACAGCTTGCATTACGTACTGCGTTGTTTGTGCTAGGTTGCTGCGTTACCTTGTATCGTTTCTTGTTGGGTAACATTCTTGAGTTGCATTGATGATTATCTTGTTGTTATGTGTAATTCCTGAAGATTACTGTTAGCTGGTAGCTCAAGCTCTTGGCGTGAAGGTCTCCATGCCGGTGGAAACGCCTAGCAGTGGGGGGCTGGAAGAAGGTTGTGGGGCTTCTTCCATCCCAGTGCCATGAGCCTCGGCTAAAGCTGGCTGCTATGGTTGTTGGGAAATTGCTAAGAGGTGCCCCAGCTTCTCGGTGCTCAAAACACTAAAGGGCGAGAGGGAGGGGACCTTAGTTGTGGAGCCGGGATCGGCATCTTTTGCGTGAGTCGTGGGGCCGGGATTGGCATTGGGGGTGTGAGAAGTGGAGCCAGGATGGGATCTCGCTGCGGCCCAGCGAGGTCGCTGCAGCCCAGCGCGGAAGCTGGTGCGCTGGAGCGGACTGGTTCCCCGGGACGGGTTCTGGGAGCCAAACTCCGTTGAGTCCTTGGGTGGTCGCGTCTATTCTGTCACGACGACAGGTGTAAGCAAGGGCAGGAAGGAGGACTCAGTTGCAGAGTTTTCGAACAACAAAAAGGTACTTTTTATGAATGCAAAAATGCCGGGGGGGGGGGGGGAAAACGCAGACACAGAAAAAGGCTAAAACAGACTAGATTCAGGAACGAGATACAACACATGACATCAAGACTGCACTCATCAAGACGAACAAAGACTCCACAAGGGACCAGACACACGTGGCTTAAATATACTGGGGAGGTGATTGGACACAGGTGGAAACAATTATGGACAGGAAAAGGCAAGAAGTGAATCTAACCCAGGGACACAAGATGGATGAAACTACAAAATAAGACTGGACATTAAAGTCTTTTCTCTAGCACTGAAATGTATAACTGAAAGATAAACATACTAAAAGAGGGGTTGAGGGAGGCTCTGGGCAAAAAACAAATGTTGGTAATTAACCTTAGATGTAGACCATCATCTTCTCCACCAGGCTGATCTGCATGAATTGTTTTGTATTGTGCCTACCTTGACATTTACCGCAACACGACCACAATAATTAAAACATAGTGTTGCATGGGAGTCAATAAAAACATTAATGTACGTTCCAATGAGAAACAACATTTCTTGACCCTCAAATTTCTCTCCACACTCCTTAGCTCATTACAGTTATGGCTGAGTGCGGTGGGCTAATTGAGTGAATTGTCTAACAATGGACAGTGTGTGTGTGTGTGAGTGCTTGACTATAGAGCTCCAACATTTTCCTCCGGATTGTTGTTAGAGCCTTGCTCCTGACAAAAGCATCCTGGGCCCTCAGTGCCTAGATAACGAGCTCTTTGGCTGATGGGTGTGTCGAGATTAGGGGAGGGCTGTTCGCGAACATGCCCCTACACACACACACACACCCACCACTCAACCATCAACTCCCGTCCCTTTTACAGTAAACATCGCCATCAACCTGCCTGCCGCACAAAAGGAGAGAGCATGTTTGACATAATTGGCTTTTTCTATAAAATGAGTCAAAAGAGATGAAAGGTGTTATCAGCCTGAAAAAAATCTTTTTAAACTAAATTTGTAGTCAGCAGGATTCTCTCAACAATTTGCTTCTTCTTCCTTTATCAGTGCCTGATATTGGCTAGCCTGAAATTAGAGTATTTTAATGAATATGGATTAAAAAAAATAATTTCATTAATTTGACCCTGCAGAGAACATATCTTTTGTAGAGAATTTCCTTTTATTATGAGGCCAACATAGCAAGTATTTTTTTCCAATTAATTTAAAAATTAAAGGAGAAATTATGTGGATTAATAATGTGTGTAGGGGCGGGTGGGTTGCACACATCTCTTCAATTACCATCTGTATAGTGCCCTAGCCATATCTTCACAATAATTAACGAGTTTCAAGAGAACTATAATGGTGGTTAATGAAGAGTGTCCTATCACTGCCCAGACAGAGAGCACTGCTAGTCTCATTCACAGGCTGAATTAAAGGCAGTGACTGGTATCAGTGAGGTTGTTGGTTCTAATCACAGAGGTTCATTTAGACCAGTGGTTCTCAACTGGTCTGGCTCCGGGACCCACCCATCACCCCTTAATGACAAGCCGCGACCCAAATGAATCGGTCAACGGGGGGGGGGGGGGGGTGCTAGCGGTATCGGTGTTGCCGACGGGGGGGGGGGGGTGGGGAGGAGGTTGCGCGGGGTGCTTTTGCGTTCTAATTGCCGTGCTGACTGAAAACATGGGCAGGCGAGCCGAAAAAAAAACCGACACTCCGCTGTCCCTTCAAATGGACAGGATGAATTTTTTTTTTTTTCATGCAAAGGCCCGCGACCCACTAGTGGGTCGGGACCCACCAGTTCAGAAACACTGATTTAGACAGGCAATTGATGAGGGATAATTTGCCTAAATATTTGCCCACCGTTGAAATGACCCTTTAGTTCCTTTAGCCTGCTGCATGCTGAACTGCAGAGAGCCGTTTAATAGTATTAGTATGGCGTTCCTAATAATCCTTCAGGTAAGTGTTCATTGTAGTCTGTCCATCCTGGGAGAAGGATCCTCCTCTGAAGTTCTCCCTGATGCTTCTTCCTTTTTTTTCTTCCCATCAAAGGGCGTTTCATTTTTGGGTAGTTTTTCTGTGCCGATGTGAGGGTTTTGGGACAGAGGATGTTGCATGTCTATAGATTGTAAAGCCCTCTGAGGCAAATTTTAAATTTGCAGTTTTGTGGCAACACAAAATGAGATCAATTGAAATGAATTGAACATCACATCCACAACAGCCAAATTAACTATTTATCATTTGAATGAGCAACAATGGTGTACTCCCTTCCCCGGAGAGCGGGTCCAGCCATCTTTTGTGTTTGTCTCACCCCAGCCTGCTGCTCCTCCTCAATGAGAGGGAGCCATGGTGCTCTCAGGGGGTCCCTGGAAGAATCTGGGACCAGTGAAGCAGTTCTCCACAGGGAACCCATCCTAACATCCTGCACCACTCCCTCTGGAGCGTGCAAATAATAGTCATTGGATGCTCGTTAAAGGATCCAATTAATCATAATGGATTGGTCATTACAGGTCAGCAGTCAGGGCACCATAAAAGAGTTGACCTTCAGTTCATTTCATATGTGGTTCTAAATGAAGACTCCCTGTACCATGACTTCATAATGTCTTCTAGATGTGCCATTAAAATGTATTACTCTAGAGAAGATATAGGATCATTGCAGCAGGCCTGTATCAATACGGGTGCAGCATATTTTCTCTTTCTGTAATCTTTATTATGAGTTACTTTATAGGTGGGAACTGGTTGAGGAAGTTGGAAATTGGGTTATTGCAATCCTCACTTCAGCCACAAGTTGACAAGTAGTACCCCATATTTTAAAGCGTTTCTTGCAGGTGAGTTTTTATTTCTCAATGCAAGCTAAACACTAGACACATATATAATGTGCTTAGAAAATTATGCAAAATGTAACTCACCTGGAAGAAAATATTGTGGTGCATTACAATGGCTAACTGGTATTAGCTAAAATATATTAAAAACAATGTCATCTGGGAAAACCGTGATTAAGAACATTTATGATCATACTTGATTGTATGAATACGCCCCCACAAATTTGTGAAGCTGGGGGAAACCCTGTAAATATACATTTTTTATGTAGTCTTCTAGGCAGGAGTTTCAAGCATTGAAATTTGACCTTCCAGTGTCCCATACATACTTTAACCGAAAATCTTTTACCATGCCTATTTCAGCATTCTCAGCCCAGTGAAATCCCACTTCCGTGCGTAAGCACGTGATTAGCAGTGAGTGCTGCTGCTGCAGGCGCATCCGTCACCTTCTGCTCACTGACGTACTTAGCAACACGCACAGCATTTTGTCCAGTAGCGCCTCTCATTATGAATTAAATTAAATGGTTAATTAGTAAGATATTAGTGGCAATTAGTGAGATATTTTGGGGGCAGGTGCTCAAACCAAAATCAAAGGGCACCCATTGCCCAAATTATTTATGAAATTAAAAATAATATTAATACATTTTAAAAACACAGTATGATATTTTCAACTTATATATTTATTTTTGTTAACAAACTAACTCAATTTATCTAATTTAATAAATAAATAAATTACAGGCAAAAACTGACAAAACAAGGCCATATTGCACTACTGCAAGAAGGTATTCCAGGCGAGGCAGTACTTTTGTACTATTGTTATTTACTGTTTCTGACAGAGTTGAAACATAAGCAGCATTACACTAATAATATAACACAATATATCTCACCAGACAGTCATTTAGCTCATCTTAAGACCTTTCATTTCAATTAAACAAAACTAGTGAACTAGTCTAATTTGTAGAACAGGAAATTCTCCATCTGCCTGCCTGTATCTTTCTCCCTCTCTCTTCATGGAACATGACAAACGTCAGTAAACAGCTGGACAAGGCCTTGAAATCATGTTTTTTGTTTGTTCATTCTTTAGGAAAACGTTGGACCAGTTGGGACGTAATGTTTGCAGCGGCTCTAATGTTGTTGTTAATTTATCACCAAACGTTGGGGGATTGCACGAATACCATCATTACCTGTTTTTTACGATGCTGCAACCTTTTGGCGCTCCACGAGCACCAAGCGGATTAGGCGGGAGGGGCGGCACTTGTGAGCATGTTGACACCATGTTACACCAGAGGAACCATTTTCCATGCATCCTTAAGAACAGTTCAAGTTCCCAATAGAACTTGTCAGCAGAGCCATGCCAGGAGTCAGAACCAGGGTCTGCACGAAACTATGATCCACGGAGACCTGCTAGGCGAGAAAGAACAAAGAACTCCCGGAAAGAAGCTGAAATAGAGATGTACATAATTAAAACATGGATGATTGTGGAAGGAGAGAGTGAGAGTGTGAGAGTGAGAGAGGGGCTCGGTGTGTCCTAAGAAGTCCCCCGGCAGTCTAAGCCTAGAGCAGCTTAACTAAGGGCTGGTCCAGGCTAACCTGAGCCAGCCCTAACTATAAGCAATATCAAAGAGGAATGTTTTAAGCTTTATCTTAAATGAACTGACCGAGTCTGCCCCCCGGACTGAAAGTGGAAGCTGGTTCCACAAAAGAGGAGCTTGATAACTGAAGGCTCTAGCCCCCATCCTACTTTTTTAAAACTCTAGGAACCACAAGTAGCCCAGCATCTACGGAGCGCAGATGCCTTGTAGGGCAATACGGTGTAACAAGCTCTTTAAGATAAGACGGTGCAGCAAGTTCCTTGTAGGTGAGGAGAAGTACCTTAAATTCTATTCTTGATTCAACAGGAAGCCAGTGCAATGAAGTTAATACAGGAGTTATATGATCCCATTTCTTAGTTCTTGTTAATACACATGTTGCAGCAGCATTCTGAATCAACTGGAGAGGTTTAAGCGATTTACAAGAGCAGCCTGATAACAAGGAATTATAGTAATCCAGTCTAGAAGTAACAAATGCATGAACTAGTTTTTCTGCATCACTTTGAGACAGGAAGTTCCTGATTTTTGATATATTACGTAGATGAAAAAAGGCAGTCCTTAAAGTCTTCTTTATATGAGAGTTGAAGGACATATCCTGGTCCAAGAGAACTCCAAGATTTCTGACGGTGCTGTTGGATACCAGAGCCATTCCATCCATAGAGACTGTATCACGTGACAGCTGACTTCGAAGGCCCTCTGGGCCTATCATGATAACTTCCGTTTTTTCCGAGTTTAACATCAGGAAGCTGCAGTTCATCCAAGTTTTAATGTCTCCAAGACAATCCTGAAGTCTAACAAGCTGGTTGGTGTCTTCTGGCTTGATCGATAGATACAGTTGTGTATCGTCTGCATAACAATGGAAGTTTATGCGGTGTTTTCTGATAACGTCGGCCAAAAGCATATACAAGGTAAATAGAATCGGTCCAAGCACAGAACCTTGTGGGACTCCGTGACCAACATTGGTGGTCCTCGATGATTCACCGTTCACAAACACAAACTGGGATCGATCCGATAAATAAGATTTAAACCAGCTGAGTGCAGTTCCTTTGATGCCAATCAAGTGTTCCAGTCTCTGCAGCAGGATACGGTGATCGATGGTGTCAAATGCAGCACTGAGGTCCAGCAATACAAGAAAAGATACAAGTCCTTGGTCCGATGCAAGTAGAAGATCATTTGTAATTTTCACCAGTGCCGTTTCTGTGCTATGATGCACTCGAAATCCTGACTGGAAATCCTCGAACAAAGCATTGTTTTGTAGAAATTCACATAATTGATTCGTGACAGATTTCTCCAGGATCTTAGCGAGGAAGGGAAGGTTAGAGATGGGTCTGTAGTTAGCCAACACCTCTGGAGCTAGAGTAGGTTTCTTCAGAAGAGGTTTAATTACAGCTACCTTGAAGGACTGTGGTACATGTCCTGTCAACAAAGACAGATTCATAATATCCAGTAGGGATGTGCTAATTAACAGAAAAACTTCCTTAAGCAGCTTAGTTGGAATCGGATCCAGGAGACAAGTGGAAGAGTTGGATTTCAAAATTGTAGAAGTCAGTTGATCAAGGTTGATGGAAGAGAAACCATTCAAGTAGGTATTAGGGCCCGCGGCTGCGTCCAAGGCTCCTACATCCAAGGACGGGTCGGCTCCGGTTGGGGGTAGTAGACCATCGATTTTGTCTTTGATAGTCAGAATCTTATTATTGAAGAAGTTCATAAAGTCGTTACTACTGAGGTCCACAGGAATACACGGCTCAACAGCGCTGTGACTCTCTGTCAGTCTGGCTACAGTGCTGAAGAGAAACCTGGAGTTGTTTTTATTTTTCTCGATTAATGATGAGTAATAAGATGCTCTTGCGTTACGGAGAGCCTTCTTATATGTTTTAACGCTGTCTTGCCAAGTTAGCCTAGATCCTTCTGATTTAGTGGAACGCCATAATCGTTCAAGTTTCCGCACAGTTTGCTTTAAGTTCCGGGTTTAAGAGTTATACCAAGGGGCGAACTTCCTTCTTGTTGCCATTCTTCTTTTGAGGGGAGCAATACCGTCCAGCGCCATTCTCAAAGAGCCTGTGGCAGTATCAACAAGATGGTCGATTTGTGATGAACTGAAGTTTTCACAGGAGTCTTCTGATATCTTGAGACAGGACACTGAACTTAGAGCAGAGGGAATGGCTTCTTTAAATGAAGCTACAGCGGTATCCGATAAACATCGACTGTAGAAACCCTTGGCAGGAGGAGGAGATTCTGGTAGTAGAAATTCAAAGGTTATCAGACAATGGTCCGACAGGAGTGGAAAGATTGTTAAATGTTGTATCACAATACCATACACAAGAACCAAGTCGAGCATGTTAAAACAATGAGTTGGTTTGTTTACACTTTGACAGAAACCAATTGATTGAATTGATTGAGAGAGAAATGAAGTACCAAGGCTGTCGTTATCGACATCCACATGAATGTTAATATCACCCACTATAATTACCTTGTCCGTTTTAAGGACCAAACTCGTTAAGAACTGTGAAAATTCACATAAAAATTCAGAATAAGGACCTGGGTGTCACGGTTTGGTCCCTCTTCCTGTTTTAGTTTGAAGTTTCATGTTCCTTGTGGTCCTGGGTTAACTTCACTTCCTGCCTTGTCTTGTGATTGCGTGATTGTCTCCACCTGTGTCCAATCACCTGCACCTCCCTTGTGCATTTAAGCCCTATGTGCCTGTTGTCCTTTGTCGCGTCATTGTCTAATGTCAGTCATTGTTGGTGCACGGTCTTTGGCTCGTGTTCATTTTTGTGCAAAATAAAGAGCACATTCCGGAAATCTGAATCCTGCGTTTGAGTCCTGCCTTCAACCTGCACCCTCGACACCCTGACACTGGGCCCCTGTACACTATTACAAAGAGAACCGGCTGGATTATTTTCCAGGTTGGTTGCGAAACACTGAAAGGCAGACTTTCAAATGAGTTATAATCCAGTTTAAGTTAAAGGTTTATTAAAAGGCAGGAGTCATAAATAGCTGCCATTCCACCCCTTCGGCCTGTGCCTCGGTGGATATGAGTTTTAACATGACTTGTAGGAGTCGCTTCGTTTAAGCTAAAGTACTGCCCATTCGATAGCCATGTTTCAGTAAGACAGAAAATATCAACTTGGTTGTCAGATATTAGTTCATTTACTAAAACAGCTTTAGAGCACAGAGATCTAATATTCAAAAGTCCCCCTTTAATTCTCCTAGTTTGTTGCACTGTTGTATTGTTACATTTAACTTTGATTAAGTTATTAAATATATCTCCTCGGTTGTTTACCTTTAACTTAAATAAAGGTGTCCGTGGGGCAGAAACAGTTTTGTTGCGCAGCTGCTACAGCATAATACTCCCATTTCAGCTGAAAAATGTGAATGTTCTTATGCCTCTACTGGCTTGCACCTGCCTATAATATAATTCAGAATACAGACACATTATGACCTCAGAGCGTCCTGTGAAACTCACAACACAGATCCTCTAAATTGAGGAAAGGAAGAAGCTTGTACCGTGTAGAGCAGGTGTCACCAACCCAGTACCCGCGGGCACCAGGTCGCCCACAAGGACCATATGAGGCTCCCGCAGGCCTGTTCTAAAAATAGCACAACTCACCACTAGTGAGCGGTCTAAAAAGAATTAAATTAATTTTAAAATAAATATTTTTTTTAATTACACTTGCATATGTATGTGAAAATGACAAGATGCTCGAACCAAGGAACTCGGTTACTCCCATCTTTACCTTGATTCGTTTCCTGCTTGATGTCACGGTTTGGGTCTGCTTCTTGTCTTATTTTGTAGTTTTCATGTCTCTTGTGTTCCTGAGTAACTTCACTTCCTGCCTTGTCCTGTCTTCCCCCGTAATTGTCTGCCGTGCCTGATCGTTTCCACCTGTGTCCAATCACCTGCACCTCCCTTGTGTATTTAAGCCTTGTGAGTCTCTTGTCTTGTGTGGCGTCATTACTTGTCGAATGTCCATGTGTTCAAGTAAGTCAAGTCTGTGTTTTCAAGTCCAGGTCCTTGTTTGTGTTTCTTGGTTTTTGTTTTCGCCTCCTTCCTGTTTTTTTGGTTTGAGTTTGAGTTCTTTGACTATTAAAGTCCTTTTATTTTTCATCATCTCTGCATCTGAGTCCTCCCTCCTTGCCCTCGCACCCCGCGCTGTGACACTTGATTTATAACTTTTCATCTCTGTTATCTCACAGGTGATTTAGAGTTTTAGGTTTCAGTACCTCTCGTGGCCGCCTACCACTAGAAATGACCTTCATGTGTGTGTATAAGAACTCAGCGTTTTCACTGCTTTGAAACGCGATCTCCACAGAGCACCGTGATACGTGCCTGTGTAGTTGACCTCCTGCTTGCAAGCAATAAATGGACTTTTTGCAACTTTGATCATTCATCAAGACTCTGTTTTATTAGACAAATCATTCTCTTCTACCAAACTTATTGAAATATTCCACAACAAAGGTGAGTGCGGGAACAGCAATGATGGCGGAGCTGAACGCACATTCTTACCCCAAAAAACATGGCAGAAAAGAGGAAGAGAACTTATCATTTTCACAGTGAATGGGAGGAAGAATTATTTTTTACAAGTGTAACACACGGTAGTCACAGCTAGAGGAGGAATGCTGGGGTTAAGTGTCTTGCCCAAGGACACATTGATATGCAGGTTAGCCGGGCCTGGGATCAGACCGCCAACCCTCTGATTGGAGGACAGCCGCGCTTCCCACTCACCCACAGTCGCCCTGAGCTAAGAAAACTTAGAAGTTATTAATTGATGGGCCTCATCAAACGTTACAGTAAGAATTCCCTCCATGGGGGGTTGAAATACTAGTAGTACTAGTAATATTAGTAGTAGTAAAAGTCATTTTAGTAATACTACCAGTTATAATAGTAGTGGTTGTAGTACTATTTGAAAGAGCAATAAGTATTCAACGAAACAGCTTTATCATAAGCTTCATGGTTAAATTACAGATAATCATTGCAGCTTTTATTTTGAAATGATGGTAGTGGGTGGGGGGTTGAGAGACAGAATATTTGTTATTCAAACTAAGAAGCTATTCATTGATAGGCCTCATCAAACATTACAGTAAGAATTCCCTCCGTGGGGAGTTGTTATGTCAGGTTGCACTAATCAGGTTATGTGGATCAGCTGTGAGTCACAGAAAGAGCCCCAGCTAGTTGCCGTGACAACGGCAAGCGCGGCCACTAACGAGCACACAGGGGCAGACAGACAGTGAGTTACGGAGAATCCACAGCTTTAACAAATGCTTTCTGGAGCAAAACTATTTGGGGTAGCTAAAAAATGTATGGGATTTTGAGAGACACAAGACTCTACCGAACGCATGAGTGTAGCTTTCATGTCTCTGTGTTTTGAAACTGCTCATATAGCAGTTTACAAAACATGTACCTTCTGTTGTTTTCTGACTTTGTCCGCACTCTAACTTCGAAAAGGATCCAAAAACAGATGAAACATAATTAGCGATTATGAAAACAGTATCATATTTTATGAAATTGTTAAGACTTGTGTCAACATTTTAAAGTTTAAATGGTATCTCTAGCTGAAAGATTTGAAAAGTTGAAGTTTTGAGAGGATTTGAAAATTGAATCCTTTGGAAACCGTGTTAAAAAGGATGATGATTTTAATTTATATTAATTATAAGAGCTAGAAAGCTGAAGAGTCATAGCCCCCCTCCCCTGATAGTTGAACATTTTAATATTTGAATGGTCTTTAATAGCTGAAAGTGTGAAGGAGTTGAAGAAATAGAATAAGTAGAATAAAGAGTCGAAGAACAATAGTTGGAATGCATGCAATGCTCCTCAGTCAACTCCTTCTCTTCCATCCCTTTGTGTCCCTACTACTCCATCAATCATGTTCTCCTGCTCCTCCATCAACTCCTGCTCCTCCAATGAAGCAACAGCAGCTGTTGGCCTGTACTCCTCCTGCTCTTCCTGGTTGCCTCCTCTACCACGAGATGAACTAGAAGCAGCAGCAGCTGTCAGGCTGTTCTCCTCAGGTGCTCATGTAAACAACCTCTACAGCAGACCCTATAACAAGAGAGATCACTTTCCACCTCACAGCACCACACGTTGCTCCTGTTAGAGATGCCTTCTTTCCACGCAAGTTTCCCTTGTAAATGGGGGTGTCAAAGACAGAGGAGGGAGAGATTGGGCATCTCACAGGAGATTCACAGCTCTAAATTCTACATACAAGCAGCCGAGTGTGCCAGAGACATGCTGACTGTCAATCACGAGTGCACAGCTCAAATGGTAGGCTGGTGCAGGAAGAGTATACTTTTTCCCAGATCATTTACACAGCCGAATGAGAAAGATTAGTACGTCTGCAACTGGAACAGATTGTTTCATGTGTGTTTTGAAGGGTGGGAATTATTTGCTGTACAAATACGAATGTCTGTTGTTTACGCAGCTGTGAGGGTTGTGGAGTAAAAGGCCACAATGGCACTGAATATTTCAGGGCCAGAACACACATCTATGCACCTGTGGAGCACTGCTTGGATAGTAGTGACCCTTTAAAGCCGTGCAAAGTTCCAGGATTCGCTGGAAAAGAGAGAAGGAGGCAAGTGAAACTTGCTCCCTGTATTTCCAATCACATTTACATCTGCATGAGGAACCATTACATTTACTGTGTTGTGTGTCCTAGTAAAAGGCGTGTTCCATGGTTTTGTTGTTTTAAGACATTCATGGACCCAACTTCCCCCTAAACCCTGTACCGTCAGGTATTTAACGGATATCACCTGGCAAGTGGTGGTATGAAGAGACAGCACTTTGCTGCTACATGTCACGTCACCATGACAATGTAAAAAAATATGATTTACAATTGATATCCATATCCTTTTTATTCTCTTATTTGACTTACAGGCTTTTTCCATTTGAGACGAGAGTTGATTTTGAATGTTTTACGTTTTATTGTTAATTAATAGGCAGAGTGGGAGCAGTGTCAGGATTCAGTAACTTTCATTAACTTTTCAGGCTTCATTTCTAAAGAAAAACAATGTCATGCTTGTGCTGGTCGGATTCATAGAGTATGGAATCCCACAGTTATTTACTTTTTGTGTGAGGAGCCCGATAGTGAGACAAAGTCTGTCCCAAGCCCCATAAGCTTCAATACAAATCTGCTGACATAAAAAAAAAAAACACAGAAGGTACATGTTGAGCAGTTTTAAAACAAATAGAGACATGAAAACTACAGTTATGCGTTCGGTAGAGTCTTGTGTCTCTCAATCTCATCATTTTTTGGCTACCTCAAATAGTTTGGCTCCAGAAAGCATTTGTTTGAGGTGTGGATTCTGTGTAAATCACTGTCTGCGCTGTGAGCTCATTAGTGACCAGCTGTTTCGTTTTTTGAGCGCTGGCTAAGTGTTCGATGGCCATAAAGACCGGAGCTCAGGAGTCATCCACTGTGCAGGGTCGTGTAGGTTTAACCGTGTTTAGCTAACGGTACATGGACGTGCGTGTCGTGAGTTGGGACGGAGGCCCGGGATGAGCAGACCTTAAGTAATGTGGAGGCAGGACGGTTAGATATTTGGGACATGGGAGAGCGATAAGTGCTAGCTAGTAGAGATGAGCGAGTACAGCATTATCTGTATCTGTTGAACCATATGAATTATCTGTATCCGTACTCGGACTGGGCGGGGCCTAACCCGGAAATAGGAAGGATTTACCCCGTAAATTGTCGAGTTAAGCCTTTCTGCGGTTAAAACAGCATTCCTTCTTAATTCTTATCACTGATGATCATGAGAGAGAGAGGGGAAGTGTGTGTGTGTGGCTTAATTTGCAATATTAATATTTAGTTATTCAACACAACTAGTCAACGTCAGACACTGAGTGCGTGAAGAGAGCCAGCAGACGGTAAAAAAAACTGATGAGAGAGAGAGAGAGAGGTCAGTGCGTGAAGTAAAAAAAAAAAATGGTTAGAGCCGACTGAAAAAAAAAAGACTCAATGTGAGTCGCATTCTTAAGCACCACGTCTTAACAAGCCCCACATTTACCTGAACTCTACTAGTTAAGAACAAACCGAAAGTAAAAAAAAAAATAAAGGCGAAGAAATCGTTTAAATTTATCGAGAAAGACCCGCGAACCTGGTGACTGAGGTAGGGAGAGAGGAGTTCTGTGTGTGAGTGAGCCGAGCGGGACACAGCAACACAAACAGTATGTGTGTAGTGGAGTGGCGCTGTGACTACCAGCCAATCACAGAACGCAGACACAGACAGCTACCCAATGAGGACTTTAATTCAATCCGAGCACAGATATTGACTCGTATTACTCGTATAATACTCGTACTCGGCAAAAGTGCTTTATCCGTACCGGATACTCGTTTCAGCCGAGTAGTTCTAATTGCCGCGCTGACTGAAAACATGGACGGGCGAGCCGGAAAAACACCGACACTCCGCTGCATTAGAGAAAGTCCCTTCAAAATAAAATCCCAGGAGGAATTTTATTTTTTATTTTTTTTCCGTGCAATGGCACTACAAACGGGTCCGCGACCCACTAGTGGGTCGGGAGCCACCAGTTGAGAAACACGGATCTAGATGACTTGTGGATTGTACTAAACATTTAGCATATCCACATTGTCCTTGTCATTAATAGCCTTTCACACATAGAAGCAAAATGTCTAACTGATTATTAAAATGTATGGTGTCATCAAGTTTGGTATTTGATGGACGTCTTCTTGATAGTTAGACCCATTATAAGAATCCGTCATTTTAGTCCCCTAATATGATATATGTATTAAAGTACTGAACATGCTCTTCCAGGGCTCCATACCCAAACGTATCTCTGGCAGATGATTGACAGGTCGAGGTTTATTTCCCCCGAGACCGCCTTCTAACCACCCTGTTCTCCTCTCATTGGATGATCTCCTTCCTTGCTCTCATTACACCCCTTATCTCTCTACCCTGCTCATGAGGTTTATCTTTTTAATTATGTTGCTATTAACCTGCCGATGAAGCTCCATAATGTCTTATCAGTGGCCAGGGTGTCCTGTGTTCCAGACCTTCCTGCTCTCTGGTCATACACACACACCTCAACACAAACACAATCACCTTGGTCCTACATGGGGCAAGCCTGCCTCTGTTTCCTCACATACAAACCTTTGTTTTCAGGGTCCATTGACAAGAGAAAACCCGTTCATGCATAAGCTCAATTATACATTCTGTTTGTCACCCTCTGTTTGTCTCCTCCTCTCGACCGTATTTCTTTGCTTGGAAGAGTTTCAATGAGGCTTTTCTCTTTGGGTCAGCAGAGTTCAAGGTCAACAACTCTCATGAGACATTTCAACCCTCCTGCAGCTGTAAGGTCTGGCTAGGATCCAGCCAGTGTCAAACGTCAGGGTGCTTCTTAACTCTACAGCTGCAAGTATTGTGATCCAACAAAAAATATTCATAATGTAAACAGTTGTGGTCCGTTTCTTATGATTTGTGAGGGCTGAAGCTGTAGTAGCGGAGTGTACCACTGCTCAGTGTATTATTGTCTTCCAAAAAGCCTGGAAATATTGACACATGAAAAAACGGCTGTCAGGAGACGTCAAGAGTGTTTTTTGGTTTCAACGAGGCAGCTGGGGTCAAGTGCCACGGCAGCAGGGTTACATTTACACCCACCCCTCCTGCCTCCTCTCTCCTACTTCTCAAGGCTCTTTAGGCCAGGTCTGCCGGGGCTTACAGGCTCTATAGGGTTTAACATCCACGCTGTGAGCACACAGCAGCTGGGGGTTCCTAAAGATCACAAATCATTGTCTCACAACAGTCCTGGTAACTACAAGGTCAAAGGTGAAATCTCTTCGAATTCAGGAAGCATTTTTTATTCATGTGCAGTCTGTGGGAGGAGTTAAAAGAAACGACCCTTGAGTTTTTAAACTGTGTAGACCAGTGTGTATACATAGTTCTTCCTGATAAAAAAGGAAATTGGGACAAATCTGGAAAAGCAAACCATTTTTTTTCTATCCTGAAGGATGGCAAGAGCCACCTTGTGACATTCACTACTCTCTTCCATTCAAATCAGAGCCTCCTTTCAAATATTTTCCTGCCTTTGCCATCCATGCTTGTTAACAATGAAGAGCACAGTCTGTCTGGCACGATATCAGAGGTGAATGTGGTGGGGGAGGGGGGTAATTGATTTGACTTTGGAAGCATCAAATCCCTCTGAGGTTTGAGGGTGAACAGAGGAGCAGTGTGTAATCACTGGGTATCCATGACACCACAGACAATAAACCCTCTTAATAAGCCTAATTTTCATTATTGGGACAGAGAGGAGGCGAGGGAGAGGAGGCGAGGGAGAAGAAGAGGCAGCGCTTTTGTGGGAGCTAAATAGTTTTTTCTCTAGCAGGGATTAAGCAATATAAACCCTTTAAGTGCCCCTGAATACCTTGATATTCATGAAAGACCTTCACATTGCACAGGCAGTCACACTTAGAACATGAACATGCACACATATGGTCACACTGAATACCAAGTTCTGTTTTTTGTTTTTGCAATAAACCAACATTACTTGGATGTTGTTACTCAATGTGACACGGAATTTACCTTCAGTGTTAACTAGGGTTCGGTATCTAGAATCGAGAATCGATTGGTATCGGGACTAGCTTTGCGATTTACCCGGTATCGTTCAAAAGTTTAAAATTCGATTCCTAGTTTCGATTCTCAGTCAGCCGGCGCCAACCGGAAATAGAAACCGCTGAAGACCAACGAAGAAGCGTCCAGAGGAAGTGTTGTCATTACAGCGCGATCGAACATGGATAGCGTGCGTCGGCGGTCCAAATTGTGGTTACACAAACCGAAAACTCGGCAAAATGCAACATTTGCAGCAAAATTGTTTCATGCATAAGAGGGTGCACGTCAAATATGATTAAGCACCTCCGAGCTCATGGAGTGGAAGTAAATGTGTGCCAACCGTCCCGTATTACCCGGGACATTCCGAATTATGTGCAATTTTCCCTCCAGTCCCGATTTTCAATGACGCGCGAAAAACTCCTGTTTGTTGAGAGAGTTGGCAACCCCCTATGTGTGCCCCGTCTTTGACGCGCTGCACATCACAGTGATCCATGTGAAATTCTCCTTTTATGTCTTGGTTTTATGAAATCATTTAGTTTAGTTGTTCCACCGTAGTACGACCGAAAGTCTGTCCTCTCTTGGACAGAGTTACATTGTGTTCTGGATCATGTGATAAATGAAGGTGTGAGACTTTTTCTGACAGAAGTTTTTCCACATATTCTTTCTATATTGTGTGATTGTACTTGGATTAAGTTCCAGTATTGTGATAAACATGTTTTTATTTTCCTATAAGTAAATGGTTATACTGTACACAGAACATCCGTGGTGTAATGCTCAATCCTGGGAGAAGGTTTCCAGTCTTTTCTTTTTTTAACAGATGTCTTCCTATTTTCCCCCATTTCGGAGGGTTTTTAGGGAGTTTTTGTTTTGTGATAGGCCAAGTTTTGCGAGCGATGTCCGGATGTATGATATTTGATGTTGTTACGTCCGGCTGCTGGTTGTGTTTTCTCCTCCCCCCCCCGTGTCCTCCTTTGTCAATCTGTTCTTCACAGGTGTGGTGAGTTGCTACTGATGATGCGGGCGTGGCCAGGTGATTCTCCAGCCAATCCAGCGCGGCTCTCCTCTACAAATGTTTGGTTGTGAGAGCGTGGAGGGAGGGTTGTTGGGATAGAGAAACATTGAGATTAACATTGAAATTAACATTGAAACTTATGTCGTTTATGTTGTTTGTTAACACTGTGTCTTATGTACCTACCCCCAAGAGCGCTGTGGAGCAGGGCTAGGTAAGATACCCTGGGGTCTACATACACACGTAGGAAAACCTCTGTTAGACACACTAGGTTAGAAGCCAGTGGCTGTCACCCAGTTTTTGTAGCAGTTAGGTAAGTGGTGTGGTAGGTAGGATTAGAGGAATAGGGAAGCTCGGGGTCTTTTTGTTTTGTTTCTTTGCTTTGACAGACCGCTGGCACCGCCCTACTCCACAGGCCTTGCTACCTGTTAGCCCTCCTATCCCCTGTCTACCTATTTGTGTGTGTTTATATGGTATGTACTGGTTATTTCTTTTCATTATTATTTTGTGGAAAAATAAAGCCACCGTTCTGTATTTTTGTAGCAGCGTGTGTTTATTTGCTATTGAAGTGCATAGTGTACGGGTTCTGGCCTCCAACAGGCGTGGTCTTGGGCAGTTACGCCCCACATCCTCTTCCGAGCCGGGGTGGAGGCATAACAAGTGGGGGCTCGTCCGGGATTTGTTAATCATTAGCTCAAGTCCACCGTCTGTGGGTTGTGGGCCTGTTGGTTATTGTAGTTGGGTAGAGACCAGGGTTTTGGATGGCTACGACGCTGGCGCAGTTGTTCCTTGCGCAGCCGTCCGTTGAGCTGCTAGAGCAGTGTCGCAAGGCAGACCTGGGCGCGATAATTGACCATTTTTCACTAACTGTGCCCAAGCACCAGGTTAAGCATGAGTTGCGACGCTGTGTCATGGAAGAGCTTGTTATACGAGGTGTGTTGCCTCCAGTTGAGGCGGCAAGTTCTCCTAGCAGAGGAGATGGGCAAGGTGAGCAGTCTGTCAGTGTCTTTGGCTCTCCCACGGGAAGGCAGGCAGAGGAAAAGGATGGGGTGAGAACCCCAGTCACTCTGCCCCGCTTTGATCCATTATCCAGCCAGAGATCCAGTTTGGATGCTCGTGTCAAGGTGAGGCTTGCACGGCTCCAGATGGAGGAGCAGGCTAGGCAAGCAGAGAACAAGTTTGACTTTAGGAAAATGGAACTTGACGCAGAGTACAGGATAAGGCAGCTGGAGATCGACGGGCAAATTGCGGTGGCTCGCGCTGGGCAAACGTCTTCACCCTTGTCCTCTGCGCAGACCACATCTCCAGATCAGATATCTGATCGTTTTGATGTCAGTAAGAACATTGCACTTGTCCCACAGTTCAGAGAATCTGAGGTTGATTCATACTTCGGAGTATTTGAGCGTATTGCTGCTTCGCTAAAGTGGCCCAAAGAGGTTTGGCCATTGCTGGTACAATGTAAGCTCTTTGGTAAAGCCCAAGAGGTTGTGTCTGCGTTGGAGCTGGAGGACAGTTTACAGTATGACTGTGTGAAAAACGCAGTTCTCCGTGCATATGAGTTGGTCCCTGAGGCTTAGACAAAAATTCCGAAGCCATAAAAGAAACCCAAATAGGTCCTATGTGGAGTTTGCCCGTGAAAAACAGACACTGTTTGATAGATGGTGTGCGGTCAGTAAGAGCAATGACTTTGCGTCCCTGCGGGAACTAGTGTTATTGGAGGAGTTTAAAAATAGTCTGTCAGACAGGTTGGTAGTGTACCTAAATGAGCAGAAGGTTGCGACATTGTCCCAGGCCGCAGTGCTGGCTGACGAGTTTGCACTAACGCACAAGACAGTGTTCACTTTACCTCATAGTGAGTTTGGGGGTGCTGCCGCCACGTCTGCTGCACCGGTGAGACGCACATCTCCCCGTTCTCCGCCTCGTTCCAGAGAGGAGCGTGAATGTTTTTACTGCCATAGAAAAGGACACTTAATGGCGGATTGTTTGAAGCTGCAACGTAGACAGGCTTCTACCAAACCTGTGGGGCTAGTTCACACTATGCCCCGTACTTCTGTGAAATTGTTGCCTGTGTCACGTCAATCTGCTGATTCTTGTTACGATCCTTTCATATCTGCAGGGACTGTGTCATTAACTGATAAGTCCGAGACGCAGGTTCCTATTCGTATACTGCGAGATACAGGGGCTACGCAGTCCATTATTCTGTCGGGCGTGTTACCTTGGTCTGACAGTTCGGCTTGTGGCTACAATGTTTTGTTACAAGGCATTGAGATGGGGTACGTTCCGGTGCGGCTCCACTATGTGTATTTGCAGTCTGAATTGGTTAGCGGACGTTTCAAAGTTGCTGTACAACCGTCTCTCCCCGTCAAAGGGATCACCTTGGTACTGGGAAACGACATTGCTGGGGGTCTGGTGAGTCCAGTATTGGAAGTTTTAAATGCTCCTGAAAAGCTTGCTAACTCTGTTGAGCTTAGCTCTGTGTACCCAGCATGTGTGGTGACGCGTGCACAGTCACGTCGGCTGGGCGATGTGATTGATTTAAATGACACAATATTTGACTCAGTTTTTCGTACGGATGAAATATCCTCTTTATCTCCCATTTCACCAGCATCAATAAAACGGCAGGATCCAAGTTATGCATCTCCCACTGAGGAGTGCATATTACCTGTTACACGTGTGAACCTGATTGAGGCACAAAAGACAGATCCTACACTTAGTAAATGTTATAGTTCTGCTGTGACGCCAGAGCAAGCTAAGGCACAGGCTGTTGCTTACCTTTGTGAGGATGGGCTCTTGCTTCGTAAATGGTCCTCACACCAAGCTGAAGACTCAGTGAGATCTGTATTGCAGATTGTGGTGCCGACACTGTTCAGAACCCACATTTTGTCCCTCGCCCATGACATCCCATGGGCTGGGCACCTGGGAGTCACGAAAACCTATAACCGTGTGTTGCAAAACTTCTTTTGGCCAGGATTGAAGAAAGATGTGGTCCATTACTGTAAGACTTGTCATACCTGCCAGATCGCCGGAAAGCCGAACCAGGTCATTCCTCAGGCTCCACTCTGCCCGATTCCTGTTATGGGTGAGCCCTTTGAGAGAGTGATTGTCGACTGTGTTGGCCCGTTGCCTAAAACTAGGTCAGGAAACCAATACCTGCTAACAATAATGTGTGCTGCTACCCGGTATCCGGAGGCTATTCCTCTTCGGAAGATCACGTCAAAGGTAGTAGTATCAGCACTAAATCAATTCTTTGCGGTTTTCGGTCTGCCTAAAGTCATTCAGACAGACCAGGGTACTAATTTCATGGCCAACATGTTTGCCCAAGTACTGAAAACACTGTCCATCACGCACAAGGTTTCCAGTGCCTACCACCCTGAAAGTCAGGGAGCGTTAGAACGCTGGCACCAAACACTCAAAATAATGTTGAAGAAATATTGTATGGACACTAAAAAGGACTGGGACGAAGGCATTCCATTTGTGTTGTTTGCCATCCGAGAGGCTGTGCAGGAGTCAATTGGGTTTAGTCCGGCCGAGCTGATTTTCGGACACACTGTTAGAGGGCCACTTAAAGTGTTAAAAGAACACTTGATGGAAGCCCCAGGTTCTCCAAAGAAAGTGCTGGACTATGTCAGTTGGATTCGTGAGCGGTTGCATGCTGCATGTGCACTGGCGAAAGAGACTCTGCCTGCCTTCTACGCAGGGACGGATGAAGGGTCATTACGACCGCAAGGCGGTGCCTCGCTCCTTACAGCCTGGTGACCGTGTTTTGGTGCTTTTACCAGTGCCTGGTTCATCTCTTTCCGCTCGTTTCACTGGTCCGTATAGGGTGCAGGAGAAACTTAGTGAGACTGATTATGTTATTAAAACTCCTGATCGGAGACGACAAAGTCGGGTATGTCACATTAACATGCTGAAGCTCTACCATTCCAGGGATGACTCTCCAGTATCATTGGTCGTGCCAGCGGAGCCAACTGTCTCTTCAGTGGCAGCAGTTGTGGTGGTGCCACCTGCATGCGAGACGCCTGCAGAAAACGAGGACGGGTTAAGAGTTTGCAATGCCCCCCAGCAGAGTGCCCGATTAAGGAATTCTGAAATGTTATCTAACCTTTCCCCACTCTTGATACATCTAGACACAGAACAAGGACAGGATATCTTAAATGTTATTCATGCTTTTCAAGTTCTCTTTAGTGACATACCGACTCGCACGATTGTCTTGGAGCATGACGTCAACGTGGATGGTGCTGTCCCTATAAAGCAGCATGCCTACCGTGTGAATTCCACCAAGAGGGTGATAATGAAACAGGAGGTGGCCTACCTATTGGAGAATGGGTTAGCAAAACGGAGCGCTAGTCCTTGGAGCTCGCCCTGTCTGCTAGTCGCAAAACCTGACGGCACCCATCGGTTCTGTACAGACTACAGAAAGGTAAACTCTGTCACAGTACCTGATTCCTTTCCGTTGCCCCGTATAGATGACTGTGTTGATGCAATTGGTTCTGCGGCGTTTGTCACAAAGCTGGACCTGCTCAAAGGTTATTGGCAGGTGCCATTGACAGCGCGTGCGTCCGACATATCCGCATTTGTTACTCCTGACGGTTTTATGCAGTATACAGTAATGCCCTTTGGAATGTGCAACACTCCAGCCACTTTCCAGCGTTTGGTGAACATCGTTTTAGGCGACGTCCCAGAATGCTGTGCCTATCTGGATGATGTAGTTATCCATTCAGCGTCCTGGGAAATCCATGTAAATGCATTGAAAGCTGTGTTTACCCGCTTAGCTGCAGCTAAATTGACGCTAAACCTAGCAAAATGCGAGTTTGGTAAGGCTACGGTTACCTACCTTGGGAAGCAGGTTGGGCGGGGGCAGGTACGCCCGGTGGCCGAAAAGGTGGCCGCTATTGCTGGTTTTCTTGTCCCTAGAACATGGCGTGAGTTGTGTCGGTTCCTGGGTATGGCGGGTTACTATCGTTCCTTTTGCAGGAACTTCTCTTCAGTTGTAGCCCCGCTGACCAGCTTGCTTAGTCCCGCAGTCCCGTTCGAGTGGACAGCGGACTGCCAACGTGCTTTTGATACGGTCAAGGTCCTACTAAGTAGTTCTCCTGTTCTTGGCAGTCCCGATTTCAGCAAGGTGTTCAAAATGGACGTGGACGCAAGTTCTGTTGGAGCTGGAGCCGTTTTACTGCAGGAGGATGAGGAAGGGGTTGACCATCCAGTGTGCTACTTTTCACGCAAGTTTGTTGGTGCCCAAACTCGATACTCCACTATCGAGCAAGAGACCCTGGCATTGTTGATGGCACTTGATTATTTTGAAGTTTATGTTGGCTCTAGCGCTCTGCCTGTAGTAGTCTTCACCGACCACAATCCTTTAGTTTTTTTGAATCGCATGTACAATAACAACCAGCGCCTTATGCGCTGGGCTTTGTTTGTTCAGGGGTACAATATTGAAATCCGGCACAAGAAGGGGGCCGATAACGTGCTCGCCGACGCCTTGTCTCGGGCTTGAGGGGAGGGGGGCTGTACTACAGGGTATTTACAGTTTGTTATGCCAAAGGTTGGTAATGCCTGGTTGTCATTGTTTCTTGGTGGACAGCTTGGTCGCAACCCCGTGGGTTGCTCTTTTTGGGGGGGCGTGTTACGTCCGGCTGCTGGTTGTGTTTTCTCCTCCCCCCCCCCCCCCCGTGTCCTCCTTTGTCAATCTGTTCTTCACAGGTGTGGTGAGTTGCTGCTGATGATGCGGGCCTGGCCAGGTGATTCTCCAGCCAATCCAGCGCGGCTCTCCTCTACAAATGTTTGGTTGTGAGAGCGTGGAGGGAGGGTGTACGTAACGTGGGTCGTTCGGGCTCCGGACACAGGGACTTGAGGCCAGGGTTGGGTAATGTAATCAGCTTTATTTGTTCGTTTCAAGGCGAAACCACTCCGGCGTCCAGCTCACTCGACCTCCTCTCTCCTCGCTCGTCATTACTTAAATGCCGGAGAGCACACACACACACAATCACCAACAGCTGATTATTGTTTTCACCTGGCACTGTTCCCCGAGCCACTCCCCCTCTCTCCCACCTGCAGCCGAGCTGAAACCACGCCCGCCACCACATACCCCCACCGCCCGACTTAGGCCGGGGAGCCGTCCGGCCTAGCTTACTCCCCCGCCCCTCCCTCCAGAGGGCGGGAGAGGAAGTCCGCCACGACCATCTGCGTCCCCGGCCTATGGACCACCTTGAAGTTAAACGGCTGCATGGCCAGATACCACCGAGTGATCCGGGCGTTAGTATCCTTCATGCGGTGGAGCCACTGGAGCGGGGCGTGGTCCGAACAGAGGGTGAATGAGCGTCCCAGGAGGTAGTAGCGCAGGGAGCCCTCCGCCCACCGGATGGCCAGGCACTCCTTCTCCACCGTGCTGTACCTGGCCTCCCTCTCCGATAGCTTCCGGCTGATGTAGACCACGGGGCGGTCGACCCCCTCCACCTCCTGGGACAAAACGGCCCCCAGCCCTCTGTCCGACGCGTCGGTCTGCAGAACAAACGGGAGAGAAAAGTTAGGTGTGTGGAGGAGCGGCTCCCCACAGAGAGTCTGTTTTACCTTCTCAAACGCCCGCTGGCACTGCTCCGACCACTGGACCGGATCTGACGCACCTTTCCGGGTCAGGTCGGTCAAGGGGCTGGTGAGGTCCGCGAAACCGGCGATGAACCGTCTGTAGTAACCTGCCAGCCCCAAAAACCGCCTCACCTCCTTTTTCGTCTTGGGGCGCGGGCAGGCTGCAATTGCCGCTGTCTTGTCCACCTGAGGACGCACCTGCCCCAAGTGGTACCCCAAATACCGTACCTCCCTCCGTCCAACTGCACACTTCCCCGGGTTGGCGGTGAGCCCGGCCCGCCTCAGCGACCCCAGCACCGCGTCCACCCGCCGCACATGCTCCGCCCAGGTGGTGCTGTGGATAATAACATCATCCAGGTATGCGGCCGCATATGCGGCGTGCGGGCACCTTGTCCATGAGGCGCTGGAATGTGGCCGGGGCACCGAACAAGCCAAAGGGAAGCATGGTAAATTGGTACAAACCATACGGAGTGGAGAAAGCTGTTTTCTCTTTGGACTCTGACGACAGGGGAATCTGCCAGTAGCCCTTAGTTAAATCCAGGGTGGTAAAGAAACGTGCAGTGCCCAGCCGGTCCAGGAGTTCGTCGACCCGGGGCATTGGGTAGGCGTCGAATCGTGACACGTCGTTCACCTTGCGGTAGTCCACGCAGAACCGCACAGTCCCATCCTTCTTGGCCACCAGAACGATGGGGCTGCACCACGCACTGTTGGACTCTATTACTCCCATCTCCAACATAGCTGCTAATTCCTCCCGGACCACTTTTCGTTTGTGTTCGGGTAGTCTATAGGGTCGTGACCTTACCGTCACCCCCGGGGGAGTCTCGATTCGGTGCGTTATCAGGTCGGTGCGGCCTGGCCGGGGGGAGAACACATCAGCAAACCGCTTCTGCAACTGGGCAATGTCTGCTCTCTGGTCCTCAGAGAGACGACCCTCACACGGGAGCGGGGTGGGATTAGCCGCTTTTGGCACCTCCGGCCCCAGGTCCTCTCTTTCCGATACAGTGGAAATCAGAGAAACAGACTCCACCTCCCTCCAGGCTTTCAGGAGGTTGAGGTGGTATATTTGTGTAGCACCGCCCCTGTCAGACCACACCACCTCATAATCAACATCCCCCACCCGGCGTGTGACCTCGAAGGGCCCTTGCCACTTAGCCAGGAGTTTTGAGTTGGAAGAAGGAAGTAATACAAGTACCTTTTCTACCGGTGTGAATTCTCGCAGCCTGGCTCCTCTGTTGTACAGCCGTTGTTGTTGTTCCTGGGCCTGGAGCAAATTCTCTCGTGACATCCTCCCCAGTGTGTGGAGCTTTGCTCGCAGGTCCAGGACGTACTGGATCTCGTTTTTTCCGGGGCTCGGACCTTCCTCCCAGCTTTCTTTAATAAGGTCCAGCACCCCTCTTGGTGATCTGCCAAACAGAAGCTCAAAGGGAGAAAATCCCGTGGAGGCCTGGGGGACCTCCCGGACTGCAAACAACAGAGGGTCAAGCCATTTGTCCCAATTACGTTCATCGTCGCTAATAAATTTACGAATCATGGACTTCAGCATCCTATTCATCCGCTCCACCAACCCGTCAGTCTGGGGATGGTAAACGCTTGTGCGGACGGACTTAATGCCCAGTAACCCGTAAAGTTCTCCCAGTGTGCGCGACATGAACGAGGTGCCCTGGTCTGTTAGAATCTCTTTCGGGATTCCAACCCGGGAGATGACCTGAAACAGAGCCTGCGCGACGCTCTTTGCAGAGATATTGCGCAACGGCACTGCCTCCGGATACCGGGTTGCGTAATCCATGAGGACTAACACAAAGCGGTATCCGCGTGCGCTCCGGTGAAATGGCCCGATTAGATCCATGCCGATGCGCTCGAACGGGACCTCCACCAACGGTAGCGGCCGCAGCGGGGCACGTGGTATGGCTGGTGAATTGACTAACTGACACTCCGGGCAGGACGCACACCAGCGGCGCGCATCCGCCCGGATGCCTGGCCAATAAAATCGGGCCATTATCCGGTCTAGTGTTTTCCCGTATCCCATGTGACCCGCCATCGGATTATAGATTATATTACAGTTACTGGTACCGAAAAGCCGCCTGGAAAATCATTTCCCGGCGGCTTTTCGGTACCAGTAACTGTGTGTTTTCCTGCCCCGTTTGAGTGTCACGACTCACTCTATACAGTCTGTCCCTAATCAATGAGAAGTGTGGGTATGACTGTGCTGCGTCAGGGCGCACCAAATGACCATCAATTCTTATCACCTGGTCGTAGGCTGAGCGTAGAGTATCGTCACGAGACTGCTCGAGTGGGAAATCTTCCATGGAGCGGAACTCGGGAACCGCCGGCGTCTCCAGCGGAGGCACCGCCAGTTCCCCCTCTCCCCCGGCGGCGTCGGACGACCTCGCGTCACCGCTGAGCACCGCACACATACCGCATATCCCTGTCGGTCGTGAACGCACCCCCGCCGCCTGCCCCATTAGCGTGTTAAATCCCTCCCAATCCGTTCCCAAGATTACGGGGTGCGTCAGGTGGGAGCTAACCGCAACCTTTATCCTATATTTTTTCCCCCTGAACCTAAGTTCAACGGCCACAATAGGATACTCGTGAATGTCCCCGTGCACACACCTAATTTTCACCCGCGACGCTTCCATCAATGCCCCGGGCCGAACCAGGCTCTGGTGTATCATGGATTGCGAGCAGCCCGAATCCACCATCGCCTGGCGTGTACCCCCCTGGATTCTTACCGGAACACGGTACGTCGCTCCCGGGCCGGGGGAGGGTGATGGAGCACCGGCAACCCGGATCACCTGTCCCACCTCCATCAGCGGGCACTCCCTCCGCAGGTGGCCGGGCTGCCCGCACTTCCAGCACTCCTGCCCTGGCGTTTGAGAACCTCCGTGTGGGTCAGGAAGGGTGCCGGGGCTTGCTGTATTCGGGGGGTCCCGGTGTAGGGCCCCCGGCTGCCGCCGTGGAGCTGGTCGGGGTCGCCCTGTGGTACGGCTGCTCCCCGGGTCGATGGTGGCGTGCCCTCCCGGTCGCCACGCCCGCTGGGGTGCACCGCCAGGGTGGTGGCTGCCTCCAGGGTCGGTGGGCGGTGGTACCGGACCCACGCCGCTGTTCGGGCCGGGAGCCCCTCCATAAACTGCTCCAGTACCACCTTTCCGAGCACCTCCGACGCTGTTCCCACCCCGTTCGGTAGGAGCCACCTGGCGGCCGCGTCCCGGAGCCGCTGTCCGTAGGCGAACGGCCGGTCCTCCGGTCCCAGCCTGGCATCCCGGAATCGCCGCCGGTGGTCCTCAGGCAGCAGCCCCAGCCGATCCACCACCGCCTTCCTCACCGCCGGGTATTCCCGCCGGGCCGCCGGCGGTAGCCCCATGGCGGCCGTTTGTGCCTCCCCGGTCAGTAGCGGGAGCAGCCTAACGGCCCATTCCCCCGCCGGCCATCCGCATGCCTCCGCCGTCGCCTCGAAGGCCTCCAAGAACGACTGGGCGTCGTCCTCCCCCGTCATGCGGTGGAGGGTCGGGCTCATTAGTGCTGTCGGCCCCGGTGGTGGAGGCGCGAGTCCAGACCGCGCCGCCAATTGCTCCAATGCCTGGGCCTGTCTCCCCACCTGGGCCTGGAGCATCCCCATGAACTGACGGTTCGCTTCTGCTTGCTCGCGTTGGATCCCCGCCAGCTCCCCAATCATCTGCGCCAGTGCGAGCGCCGGTTGGGTCGGCATCCCCTGCTGCCCTTCGTCCGTCATCCGCCGAGTTGAGCGCCACTGTACGTAACGTGGGTCGTTTGGGCTCCGGACACAGGGACTTGAGGCCAGGGTCGGGTAATGTAATCAGCTTTATTTGTTCGTTTCAAGGCGAAACCACTCCGGCGTCCAGCTCACTCGACCTCCTCTCTCCTCGCTCGTCATTACTTAAATGCCGGAGAGCACACACACACAATCACCAACAGCTGATTATTGTTTTCACCTGCCACTGTTCCCCGAGCCACTCCCCCTCTCTCCCACCTGCAGCCGAGCTGAAACCACGCCCGCCACCACAGAGGGTTGTTGGGATAGAGAAACATTGAGAGAAACATTGAGATTAACATTGAAACTTATGTCGTTTATGTTGTTTGTTAACACTGTGTCTTATGTACCTACCCCCAAGAGCGCTGTGGAGCAGGGCTAGGTAAGATACCCTGGGGTCTACATACACACGTAGGAAAGTAGGGAGTTTTTGTTTTGTGATAGGCCAAGTTTTGCGAGCGATGTCCGGATGTATGATATTTGATGTTGTTACGTCCGGCTGCTGGTTGTGTTTTCTCCTCCCCCCCCCGTGTCCTCCTTTGTCAATCTGTTCTTCACAGGTGTGGTGAGTTGCTACTGATGATGCGGGCGTGGCCAGGTGATTCTCCAGCCAATCCAGCGCGGCTCTCCTCTACAAATGTTTGGTTGTGAGAGCGTGGAGGGAGGGTTGTTGGGATAGAGAAACATTGAGATTAACATTGAAATTAACATTGAAACTTATGTCGTTTATGTTGTTTGTTAACACTGTGTCTTATGTACCTACCCCCAAGAGCGCTGTGGAGCAGGGCTAGGTAAGATACCCTGGGGTCTACATACACACGTAGGAAAACCTCTGTTAGACACACTAGGTTAGAAGCCAGTGGCTGTCACCCAGTTTTTGTAGCAGTTAGGTAAGTGGTGTGATAGGTTAGATTGTGGTAGGTAGGATTAGAGGAATAGGGAAGCTCAGGGTCTTTTTGTTTTGTTTCTTTGCTTTGACAGACCGCTGGCACCGCCCTACTCCACAGGCCTTGCTACCTGTTAGCCCTCCTATCCCCTGTCTACCTATTTGTGTGTGTTTATATGGTATGTACTGGTTATTTCTTTTCATTATTATTTTGTGGAAAAATAAAGCCACCGTTCTGTACTTTTGTAGCAGCGTGTGTTTATTTGCTATTGAAGTGCATAGTGTACGGGTTCTGGCCTCCAACAGGCGTGGTCTTGGGCAGTTACGCCCCACCTCCTCTTCCGAGCCGGGGTGGAGGCGTAACAGATGTGGTAAATATCAGATGGTAAATGTTTTAGAGTGGGCATCCTAAATTGATGCAAAGTATGTGATTATTATGTAATCAAAAGAGTGGAATGTAATGGCAAAAATATATGTAACTCTTCCAAATGCTTCATTTGTATAACCAGTTTATTAATTGCAAGTGCTGAGATGGAAAGGCCATGGTATGAGAGCTGAAGTGTTCCACACTGATAAATGTCCCCAGCATCCTAGCTGTAGAGACTAAACAAATAAGGTCATATCTGTGTAACCAGATTTGTTTTCAAGTGTTGGGAGGGCGAGTCCATGGTCAAAGAACTGATGTGTCTTACATGGATTAGATGTCCCCAGTCTCCTGGCTGTAGATACTCAACAAGGCGGTCAAGGTTTCTGTTGACGCCACCGATAACTGAACTTGGGTATAAGAACTGCCTCGTTCTGTTAGGGGGCAAGGAGGTTCTTGACAGTCTGCAGAGCACGTAGCTGTTGTGACCTTTCTTCCCTTGCAAGGAAATAAACTGACAAAGACATATTTGACTCTGAGCCTTTGTTTCTTACTTTACGATTGCCTGTGCAAAATCTTCCACCACAACTGTCCTCTGATGCCTCTTCCACTGGCTCCAACGTTTAAGTACCTGCAGTATCATACACTCATGTGTAAATGTTTTTGTGAGGTTTCAAAAATAAAGCTCTCTTGAAGAAAGTGTACCTCTGTTAAAATATATTCATAATTTATGTTTATACAATATTCAAGTTCATAGTTTGATATTTATATTGTAGTTGAATGTAGGCCTGTTAGAAGTTAATAAAAAGTTAATAGAATTAACATTGATGGAGAAGGTCAGACTATTCAGAAAGACCCTTGGTTAGCTAGCTCATTTAAAATATCTCAAACATACTTTTTTGACCCTGCCTCCTTAAAGAATCGGAATCTTTCAAATTCAAACGATACCCAACCCAACATGTATTAACATCAACTTATAACTATTAACACAATTTATCTGTTGGAATTGGCTTTTGTGTGTTCATGGAAAGCAGAAGTAAGACTGTATCATGTAATTCTGTTCCAGGAAAATTGAGAACTGTGTGTGTTGTTATCAGAGCCTCTCAATGCAGCACAATCTGAATTTCAGTTGGAATAATGGAGAGAAATGTGTCTAATTTAGCCAGTCTACTTAGTAGCAAGTGATCTTTTTTAACAGTTTAATTGCAAGGCTAGTACAACAACTTTACCAAAAAGCTTCAGCATTAGCTAATAGGGCATATGGAAGCTTAAAAGCTGTTGTGTTTGTTTGTTATGCTATTACAGTTTTTGCCCGTTGCTTGAACACATTTTGCAATATTTCGCTCATTGTGGCCAAACTCTACACACATGTAAACTGTGACGAAGAGGCAGGGGGAGTCGGATCCATTTGCAGAACTTTATTCACACAGGACTTGCATAACAAAACTCCAAACGGGAAGTACGCTAGAAACTAGGCCTGGGTGTAACAAGACTTCACAAATGAGCACTGGACGGGGGAGTCTAAATAAAGGGGAGTAAATGACACACAGGTGACACTAATAATGATTAGGGGGGATGCGGTCCTAGTACTCTGGAGAGAGGGATCTGGTGAAACCAGGAGGAGGCGTTGTCGGACGTTCCGTGACAAAACATGACACAACACTGGGAAATAGACCATTCACATCTGTGTCAAATTGAAAGTCTACTATCAAAACATTCCTTTGTCAAAATGTAAGTCTGATGACAAAATGACACATACATGCATCCTCTGAATACACTTTCAGATCAGCAGCAACACACTAGCCTACTTTATATAAAAAACTGCAGTCAGTTGTTTTCACAACAACCAAAAAATGAAATACTGAATTCAAAATCATTACATTAGTATATTTTACAGTACAGTAAATTCAGTTCAATCAAAAATTAAACAAACAATACACTACTGTAAACACAAAAAAACTAGGGCTATCAAAAATAGCGCGTTAACGGCGTTAATTAGCTTAGTTTGTTGTTAATTACGTCAATTTTTTTGACGCATTTCACGCATGCGCAGTGTGACAAATTATTCAGGTCCGGAAAGAACCTCTTCTAGGGAATGCACTTCATCCTATACAACACATTACTGCCACCTGCAGGCATACGTCAGGCCGTCAGGTTCAGCAAGTCGTTTGCGCCAGAGACCCGCACCTCCCCCCGGTTCTCGCGCAGCGGAACAGAGAAGATGAAAAGCTCCGCCCAGCAGAGCTTTGCTAAGAAAAATAAATAAAGAGCAGCGCTGAGATAGAGGAAAGACCATCGGAGAGACCCGTAATACTGTTCTGAAACATGCAGAGGAAGAGAAGCCAATGCGATCTAAATCCTCCCAGGTATGGGGATATTTCACACTGAAATGGGGGTGGTAGCGGATTTCTTTGCAGCGCCAGTCGTTCTAATCGCCGCGCTCGACTTCAAGGTGTAACCTTTATTATTGTTCGGTCTGAAACGGCGCGCCCAGTGACGGGTGGTGCAGCAATATTGTTGTTCGGGTGGAAATCGGGAGAAAGGTCGGTCCGGGAGATTTTCGGGAGGGGCTTTGAAACATCGGGAGGGTTGACATGTCTGGTCATCGCAGGAGCACAAACTCACAGCAGAGTGGGATAAACTGCAGAGGCTCGAGACCCTTCTAGAGCCATGCAGGGAAATCAGTCTGTAACTTATCAAATAACATTGATTTGATTATTTTCTGGAATGAATTAAAAAATCAAATATCAATAACATGTATTTATGTAAAAAATAATAATTATGATAATAATAATGATAATTATGTATCTGTGTCCTGTTATTTATCTTTAGTATGCATTTCAGAAAGAAAAAATGGTTAGGATTCAAGTGATTAATCATGATTAATCCACTGAAAATTCTGATTAATTTGATTAAAATTTTTAATCATTTGACAGCCCTAAAAAAAACACAATTGTGCGCAAGCAGACATATGGATCCTGCCATCTGTTGGGTTCTGGCCACAGGATCTCATCAACATCACATGCGATATCTTCTCTCGCTAAGCATCGCGGAAAATATCCTATTTTGTGCCGAATCCATCCCTGGATTGACCTCATCTCAATGTCTCCGCAGGCCTGTTCCATTGCCTGCAGAAGAGGCATACGGCGCCATCTCCAAGCGGAAAGCAATTCCTCTATAGGATTTAGAAATGGCCAGTAAGGGGGCAAGTACACAACTTGATCATGGTTGGTGAACCAGTTCTGGACCAGAGCAGCCCGATGGAAACATTATCCCAGACAACAATAAATCTGGGCTGATCTGGTCCATCCTGTACAAATGCATTATAAAGCGCATCTAGAAATGTGATTATGTGTTGCGCATTATAGGGACCCAGTTTGGCATGATGGTGCAGTAGCCCATTGAAGACTTACGGCAGCACACAATGTAATATTTCCCCCGCGCTGCCCCGGGACATGCAAAATTGCCCGTTGGCCAATTATATTACGTCTTCGTCGTCTGTTTTTGCTAAGGTTGAATCCAGCCTCGTCAATGTAAATACATTCATGTGGCTGGACGGCTCCATACATGTCCAGGATTCTCTGTAACAAAAACATACATATTGTGGATGGCTTTACTCAAAGCACACACCTAAACTACTGCACATACCGAACCGAACCACCCCACCACACAGGTATCTATGTATCTTTCAGAATGTATCTATGTGGTACTAATCCAGTATTACAGTTTTTTTGGATCGCTTACACACTAAAATTAAAAGTATTACAGCTGGTTGTTATTGTTTTCACCTGGCACCGTTCCCCGAGCCACTCCCCCTCTCTCCCCCCTGCAGCCGAGCTGAAACCACGCCCGCCACCACAATTACACTATTAGCAAAACATTACACTCAAGATACAAAACATCAGCCCATATTTGCACAACTATAAGCACATTGTCAACCTCACACCTGTTGCAAAACACTTAACATACATTACACACAAAAATCTATCATGAAGTCATGTCTTTGCAATACCAAAGCACTGGCTGTCAAATGACCACACCGTCCAACGAATTGCTTCAACACAGTCATCAGGTGTGCAAACACCTGTTTGCTTATGTGTAGACACACCAATCAGGTGTATAAGCACTATAAAAAGCAGCGGGTGAGTTCATCGGTCTTCAAGCACAATGGAAAGAGTAAGACGAGGATGAGGAAGAGGACGAGAAGAACGACTAGGAAGAGGAGGAAGAGGAAGACAAGAATGTGCTCAAAAAGGACCGAATCTGACAAATGAGATCCGCGCAACACTGGTTGACCACGTTGTCAACCACGGCATGACGCTGAGGGAGGCTGGACTGCACGTACAGCCAAATCTAAGCCGAAATACAGTGGCAAGTGTGATGGGAACATTTCGACTGGAAAATAGGTATTGTAAAAATATATCAAAAACATCTGCACGGTTTCAGTAACTGCTTACAGTACTGGATTCTATGCACTATCAGCACTTCTGTTACCTTTTCTTGTGAAATTATTGTATACTGTTTCCGATAGACAATTCCGAAAGAATGAAACGAGCGCGGCATGATTATGCAGAGGTATTTATTCACTTTAGCAGTGTGATCTTACATACTGTAATATGTCTACTAGATCTACACCATTTTGCCTGACACTGTTTTTCAGAGAGTTTTACAAATGGATGGAGAGGAGATCCAGCATGAGTTCATTTACGTAGATGAGGCTGGGTTCAACCTGACGAGAACACGAAGGAGGGGAAGAAACATCATTGGCCACAGGGCTACATGGGGGTAATATGGCGGTGGAAGGTATATGATCTCCGTCTCCAGGCTGACGTACCCCTCATCCAAGCCATGGAGGAGGCCTGTGACCAGGTAGCAGCAATGCAAGGATGGATTCGTCATTCAAGACGTTTCTTTCCAAGGTGTCTTGCTAATGACAACATTGCCTGCGATGTTGATGAAATTCTCTGGCCAGATCCAGCTGGCCGAAGAGACAATATCTAGTTTTTTTTTAAAATGTTTTTTATTTACAATACGTAAAGTGATGCATGGTTACAGTATTATGAATCTCCATGTCAACATTTTGGGCGTGTTGAGAAATAAATGAGTATCTTCAGTCAGCAACATTGGTCTTGTGTAGTGTTTGGTGAATTTACATAATATTTATACTTTGTTGATGTAGTAGCCTACTCTAATCATAGGAAATTAGAAGTGCTAAAAGTGTTTTACAGAGAGTATACAGAGTATAGTAATATGAAACATGTGTGCTTCATATGTATGGAGGACTAAAAGTGCCACAATTAAGTAAATAAATACACAATTAAATAATTACATAAATGTGTTTTTAATTAATTAAAATTAGAATTAAATACATAAATGTGAAATTAAATGTGTCATTAATTAATTAAAATACAGATTCATTTTATAAAAAAAATACATATTTCACTATTTACATTTCATGATCCTGCGTTGCAGTGCTTCATGAATTACTTAAAACTGTCAAACTGACCCATCAAAGTCAGTGGGCGGGGCTAACGCGAATCCAGTCTGATCCATTGCTTTGGTAGAGTACCTGGCCACGGCAGTATTTTGTTCCTGGCCCAAACTCTTTGTGGCATATAGATGGCCACCATAAGCTCATCAGGTCAGGTCAGTGATATTAGCAGATAAACAATGCATCTTTCTAGATGTTTCATTACAATTCATGTGTTTGCAACAGGTGGAGATTTGTTGTCCACGGTGGGGTGGATGGATTCAGTCGTAGCTCTGCATCAATCCAGTATCCGGAATTGATTTGTCTTGACTCGATACACAGAATAACCAATCAGGCGTTAGGTTCCGCCTACCAACTTGGGTCAGTTTGACAGTTTTAAGTAATTGATGAAGCACTGCAACGCAGGATCATGAAATGTAAATAGTAAAATAAGTATATATGTATTTTACATAACATGAATCTGTATTTGAATTAATTAATTAACCATTTATTAACACATTTAAGTAATTATTTGATGATGTGTTTATTTATTTAATTGTGGCACTTTTAGTCCTCCATACATATGGTAACGAAGTGTTTTTTAGAAAGAAGTGTATAGTTTTTACAAGTGTGTTTAATTTTGCAAATTATCTTTTGCTAATTGGGTGTGTGGTTGTGCTAATTGTGTGTAGTGTTTTGAAAACACGGCCCCGTTTTGAAAATTGTGCTTTAGCAATCCAAAAAAACTGTAATCTGTTACTGGACTGCACCCATTCTTTATTGTAAATGTAAAGGACTGACCTGTACATATTCATGTTGAAGTTCGTGGACCCTGTACAACTGCTTCATGGTCATGTTGTGCTTTACCAAGATGCGTCTGATAGTTGAAATCTTGCCTATCTGCAAGTATGTGTTGCTGTAGCTGGTGGAGACGGATTGTATTGTTTGCTCTGACTAGTTTCAATATAGCAAGTTCCTGCTGTTGGGTGAACAGACTTTGGCGTCCACCTCCAGTAGGTCTTCTAGCTATTCTGTAGAAAAAGGCAACCACAAATTGTTCTCGTTTGCTTCTTTTTTACAGTACTGTGTATACTGTATTTACCATACACAGTACTGACACATCTCAACATGTTATCACAATATGTTTCACAAAATACCACTTTTAGAGTATAGAGTTGAAGACATACGTAAGTAAGTGTTTTCAGGTGTGTGTCTAAGTCTTTTCAATTAACCAATGTGTGTTGTATTTTCAATAGATGTGTTTTCCCAATGGTACCCTGAGAATTAAGTTTTAAACTAAGTGTCTTATATATGAAAAATGTCTAGGAGCAAGTGTGTTGCAAAAAGGAGCAAGTGTGTTACAGAATTGCAACTATTGTGCAAAGCAGTGCTTTTGTTTAAGGTATAGTTACTTTTGTTTAAGCCTGTGTCTATAGTGTTCAAGCAACGGGCAAAAACTGTAATAGCCCACGCATAGACTCTTCTTTCTCCATCACTCTCTCACTTTCCCTATATTATTATGGGATATTTTCTGTCCTCCAAAATATATTTATATGTGTGTGTGTGTGTGTGTGTTAAGTGGATTATACACTTATGATTTGTGTTTGACAAAAGGCATTTAGTCACGGCGCATGTCATCCGCCTGGTCAGTGGGCATGTCTAATGGCGTCAGTGATTAAACGTCAGCATCCAAGCTAACAGGCTTTCAGCGACAGTCTGAGGAGAGCAACTGGATAAACAACAGCGATCAGTGGGAGAGGGTTAAGAGTTTTCACTTTGTGTTCAAGGTTTGCAGTTATTATCAACACCAGATGAAGTGCAACACCAGTATTAGGCTTTTTGTTTTGTTGCCCTGTTATCCTCTACCCGCATTATGGTTCAATAGACTCAAAACCAGTTTGATGGCAGACTTAATGATCTATGCAGGTGACTGTTGTGTTCATGTTAAAAATGGTATTACTATTTTCCAGTCTACACTGGTATATTATTCAACCCAGTCTCACAGAAAAATGTGTAATAGCTACGTTGGTCCACAAGGGAAAAAGTAGTGTTGCAACTAGGTCATGTGACTATCAAGTTTCCAGATAAAAAAAGAAAATGGCTGACTTTTGGCTTATCTGTGAAAAACACAATATTATAAGAAAGCATCAGCATTTGTATGGCATTTCTAGCGAGAAGTATGTCAGGGATCGGATGCTGGCGCAGGCGGAAGGCAGGACACAAACGCAGAGTTTTCCAAACCAAGTGCTCTTTATTCCAGACGAAAACGAGACGTGCTCCAACAACGAGTGACATTAGGCAATGACAAAGGACAACAGGCACACAGGGCTTAAATACACAAGGGAGGTGCAGGTGATTGGACACAGGTGGAAACAATCAAGCAATCACAAGACAAGGCAGGAAGTGAAGTTAACCCAGGACCACAAGGAACATGAAACTTCAAACTAAAACAGGAAGAGGGACCAAACCGTGACAAAGTATGAATTATATTTTCATAATCTTCTATCAGAGAATGTCGAAGACCTTCCGTTTATTAGTTTCTACAAAGCTTTTAGTGTCTCTTTAGGAAAGCGTGGGATTCCCACGCTTTTGGCTGCGGTGATTAAAATTCTACTGGGGGCGTTACGGTAACCTTGCCAGGGACGCGATCCCACGTGGTTCTGGCTCGATTCCATTGGCTCTGACGATTCCATAGAGAGGCGGGACTTAGAATTTTGCCGGGAAACGGGGAAGATATGAAAACTACGGTGGTCCTGAAGTGCAAATCACGACAGCAAATATGGAAACACTACAAAACAATGACAAATGTGAACACATGGCATTAACTTCTTACGGAAAGGGTAGGGCCTTTCTATCAGAGGACGGACTACTATCCAGCTGTATTTCAACGTGCTTTATATTAACCGGACCTCAATATGAACTGAAAATGAATTATTTGTTAGTTTTGCTTATGAAACTATTGTTTTTGCTCTCAAAACAAAAACTTTTGTTTTATGTTGTACACTCAAACATTGATGCTATCACCAACGCTACCTCCGGTAATAGCTTAATTTCTTTCAATACAGGCTTCAGTTCACTGTAACGTCCCTTTACCATGTCCAGTTAGTTTTTTTTGGATTGCTTCAGCACGATTTTCTAAAAAGGGCCCGTGTTCTTAAAACACTACACCCAATGAGCAAAGCACTACAGATCCTTTGCAAAATTAAACACTCTTGTAAAAACTATACTTTTTTACCATATGAAACACACACATTTCATATTACTATACTCTGTTTGCACAATTTACACTCTGCTGTGTCAGTTTACGTATTGTAAGTTTAACAAAAAATTGACATTGTCTCTTCGCCTAGCTGGATCTTGTCAGAAAAGTTCATCAACATCGCAGGCAATGTTGTCATTAGCCTCCTCCATGGCTTGGATGACGGAGATAACATACCTTCCACCGCCATGCTGAGAAAAACTCTTCTATAGGGTTGAGTAATGGAGAGTATGGTGGAAGATATAGGACTGTGAAATGCGGATGTTGCTGAAACCAGTTCTGAACCAGAGCAGAGCGTTGGATAGACATTGTCCCAGACAACAATGTATTGCATATGATCGATTTGATGCCGTTATGTTGTGCAATTGGTCCAAGAATGCAAGTATGAGTGCTGTGTTGTAAGGGCCCATATGGGCATGGCGGAGGAGGACCCCATTCTGTGTAATGGCTGCACAGAGTGTTATATTACCCCCACGTTGCCCTGGGACATTGACTATAGCCCTGTGGCCAATGATGTTTCTTCCCCTACTTCGTGTTCTCGTCAAGTGGAACCCAGCCTCATCTACGTAAATGAACTCATGCTGGATCTCCTCTGATTTGGCTGTACTCGCAGTCCAGCCTCCCTCATCGTCAGGCCATGGTTGACAACGTGGTCAACCAGTGTTGCGTGGATCTCATTTGTCAGATTCGGTCCTCTTTCATCACATTCTTGTCTTCCTCTTCTTTCTGGTCGTTCTTCTCGTCCTTTTCCTATTCCTCTTCCTGGTCGTTCTTCTCGTCCTCGTCTTACTCTTTCCATTGTGCTTGAAGACCGATTAACTCACCTGCTGCTTTTTATTGTGCTTATACACCTGATTGGTGTGTCTACAATTAAGCAAACAGGTGTTTGCACACCTGATGACTGTGTTGAAGCAATTGGTTGGACGGTGTGGTCATTTGACAGTCAGTGCTTGTACGGTGTGCAGTGTCGGGTTCGGTAGGAACGACGCTGGAAGCAAGGTTGCCCGTATACAATGCTTTTATTTTGCTGCTGTTCAAGCACACGCGCCGATGTCCTGCTCGCTCGTTTGCGCCCCCCCTTCGCTCGCCCCCGCCTCACTGTTATATAGGGGAGAGCACACACACACATGATTATCCCCAGCTGATTGTCATGGTTTTCACCTGGCACTGTTCCCCGAGCCACTCCCCCTCTCTCCCACCTGCAGCCGGGCTGAAACCACGCCCGCCACCACAGTGCTGTAAGTTAAGTGTGCACAGTAATGTATGTTAAGTGTGTTTAGTGTTTTGCAAATCACTGTGTGTAGAGTTGTGCAACAGGTGTGAGGTTGACAATGTGCTTATAGTTGTGCAAATATGGGCTGATGTTTTGCATCTTGAGTGTAATGTTTTGCTAATAATGTAATACTTTTAATTTTAGTGTGTAAGCGATCCAAAAAAACTGTAATGCGTAATGCGGTCAAAAATAGTATCTCCTTCCGCTCTCAAAATAGAAAAACCTACCTGGCCTTAATCAGGTAACATTTAAATAGCCGACGGCCCCTGACGTCATCATTAACTCATCACAAGTAAATCAACAGAAAAGGCAGTTTCATTATGTACAATATAAATGTAGTGGAATGGCTTCTACACTCCGGCCCCTAATTGACCAGTATAGGACAATTCATACATTTAAACAAATGAAGGCCATTCTTTAGAGTCCTTTGTCTCGTGTCCATAGAATTAAGAAAAGAGGCCAAAAATATAATCCATTTAGTTTCGATAGTCCTTTTTGCAAAACGGGTTCAAAAATTCCAAAAATGTGAACGAAAAGTTTTTTCAAAAAAGGAAAATGAGTTCTCTCAAGGGTCGAAGAAAAGATGGGGCAAAGTCTATTCGAGGATCTAATCAGGGCATGTTTTGTAGAAGACACAGCTTTGTGATGGGCCTTTCAAAGGTGCCATTTTGTGTCCTGATCTTGACACGACGTACCTGTCCCCTTTTGTCGGGAAAGGTTTCCGTGATTCGGCCCATAGGCCAGGAGTTGCGTGGTGAGCTTTCATCGATGATCAGCACTATGTCTCCATGCTTTAGGTTCCTTTTGATCTTATTCCATTTCTGTCTCTCCTATAGCAATGGGAGGTACTCTCGTATCCAGCGTTTCCAGAAAAGATCCGCTATATACTGAGTCTGCTTCCATCTTCGTCTAGAATGGGTATCACTTTTGTCGAAGAGTCCAGGTGGAAGAGTCGGCATTCGCTTCATTTGAAGCAGGTGGTTGGGTGTCAGAGGTTCTGGATCTTTCGCATCTTGGGATAAGATCGTGATGGGCCGGTCATTCATGATTGCCTCTACTTCACATAGAGCTGTTTGGAGACTCTCGTCATCCAGGATCTGTTCCCTTGTGATGGAGTAGAGGTTCTTTTTTATTATCCGGATGAGTCGTTCCCATACGCCTCCATGATGAGCACCATATGGGGGATTGAATGTCCATTTGATACCTTCAGCGTGCATCGAATGCTGGATCTTGCTGAGGTCGAGGTGTGTAAGTGCTTATCGAAGCTCTCGTTCAGTCCCGACAAAATTAGTGCCGTTATCGGAAACAATTTCATCACTTGGCCTTGTCTGCAGATGAATCTTCGCAGTGCAGAAATGCATGAGTCTGTATCCATTGAGTAGGCCATCTCCAGATGTACAGCTCTGCTTGCTAGGCACGTAAACAAGGCTCCGTACCGTTTTACTTTGCTGCGGCCGCGCTTGACTTCTATGGGCCCGAAGTAGTCTAGTCCTGTGTGGGTGAAGGGCGGAAAATCAGGTGTTATCCTGTGTAGCGGTAGTTCGGACATTTTTTGTGTCATTGCTGTGCCATGCCATCTCCTGCAAAGTACACAGTCCCTTGTTATCTTTCTTGCAGCAGAATTTACTCTTAGAATCCAGTATTTTGTCCTGAGTTTTGCGATAAGTTGATTTCTTCCACAATGAGCCATCGAGGTATGAGTGTGGTGTAGTAGTATCTTTGACAGGTGGTTGTCCTTGGGTAGAATAGCAGGATGTTTGGTTTCCTCTGGCATTGCCAGCTTACTTAGTCTTCCTCTGACTCTCAGGATTCCATGTTGGAGGATGCGATCTAGTCTATAGATCCTACTGTTTCTCTTTATGGGTAAGCCCCTTTGTAGAGAGGTCACCTCATCTTTGAAGGATTGTTGTTGGACATAAGACACAAGTGATTGCTCTGCCTTGGCTAAATCCTCCACGGACATCTGCGACCTAGTTCCGTACGTGTTAGTCATTTTCTTTCGTCTCAGAGCTTCTTTGAATTTTAAGATCCAGGCTGATGATCGGATCAATTTGTTCCATGATGAGAAGTGCTCAATAAAACAAGTCAGTGGCCTTTCATTCTGCAGTATACTTGTAGTGAAAGCCATGGCCACCTTCTTGACCTCCGGGTCACTGTCATAGAGCATGGGTGGTACTTGAATCACTGGCCAGTCAGTTTCCGGTTGCATCAGGAAATTTGGACCACTCAGCCAATGTCCTTCTTGAATGAACTTCTCTGTTTTTATTCCTCTTGATGCCATGTCTACGGTGGCCGAGAAAGATCAGACAAATACAAAAGCCACAACACACCCGCAAATGCCACATCACAATCGCAAATGCCACAACACAACACAAAAGCGAAAACGGAAGTAGCTAAGTAACTGCCCACGGGAGCGAGCGTATTTTTGACGAACGGAGCTGGAGGATGCCAGATCGTTTAAGTAAGTGAAACATGATTCCTTGCTGCTATTTAACTAACTAATGTTAGCTAAAAGATGCATTTTGTATTTTGTGTTGTGGCTTTTGTATTTTGTGTTGTGGCGTTCGTGTTGTGTTGTGGCATTTGCGGGTGTGTTGTGGCTTTTGTATTTGTCTGAACCTTCTCGGCCACCGTACATGTCTGCGGGGTTGAGTTCTGTCTTTATGTGGCGCCATTGGAATTTGTGTGTCAGATCCCGAATAGTGGACACTCTGTTGGCTACATAGATTTGAAACCTTCTGGCGTCATTTTGGATGTATTTTAAGACAGCGGTACTGTCGGTCCAAAAGACTGAGTCCTCGAGGATTAATTCGAGCTCTCTCCTCAGCATCCTGTCTATCCTAGCAGCGACAACTGCACCAGCAAGCTCTAGATGTGGATTTGTCACCACCTTTAAGGGTGCAACTCTTGATTTTTCCAATCAAAAACATTATGTGAGGTAGTCCAACTTTACTGCCATGTTTCAAGTAGCTGACTGTCCCGTAACCTCGCTCACTTGCGTCGCAGAAGTGGTGCATCTGTGCTCTAGAAACTTCGAAATCTTGTGGCTTAAGGCCATTCTTAGGTTGGAAATCAGGTTAAGATCTTTTAGCCATTCCGTCCAATCTCTCTGTGTAAGCAGTTGGTATTCTTTCATCCCATCCACAATTTAGCTTGCACAGGTCCTGCAGTATTCCTTTTCCTGTCAGCATGACTGGCGCTATGAAACCTAGGGGGTCGTATACAGAGTTCAACACCGATAAAATGCTTCTGCGTGTTACTGATAGTTGTTTTGGGGTGATTGAAAAGAAGAACGTGTCTGACTGAATGTCCCATCGCATGCCGAGGGCCCTTTCGATGGGCAGTTTCTCTTTGTCGAGGTCTAGATCTTTGACTTCCTTTGCTCTCTCCTCCACTGGAACAGATGCAAGGTCTGCACGACTGTTACTGGTCCATTTGGTGAGTTTAAATCCACCTGATTCTGACTATCAAAGAGAAAATTTATGGTCTACTACCCCCAACCGGAGCCGACCCGTCCTCGGATGTAGGATCCTTGGATGCAGCCGTGGGCCCTGATACCTACTTGGATGGTTTCTCTTCCATCAACCTTGATCAACTGACTTCTACAATTTTGAAATCCAACTCTTCCACTTGTCTCCTGGATCTGATTCCAACTAAGCTGCTTAAGGAAGTTTTTCCGTTAATTAGCACATCCCTACTGGATATTATGAATCTGTCTTTGTTGACAGGACATATACCACAGTCCTTCAAGGTAGCTGTAATTAAACCTCTTCTGAAGAAACCTACTCTAGCTCCAGAGGTGTTGGCTAACTACAGACCCATCTCTAATCTTCCCTTCCTCGCTAAGATCCTGGAGAAATCTGTTGCGAATCAATTATGTGACTTTCTACAAAACAATGCTTTGTTCGAGGATTTCCAGTCAGGATTTCGAGTGCATCATAGCACAGAAACGGCACTGGTGAGAATTACAAATGATCTTCTACTTTCAGTCCGGGGGGCAGACTCGGTCAGTTCATTTAAGATAAAGCTTAAAACGTTCCTCTTTGATATTGCTTATAGTTAGGGCTGGCTCAGGTTAGCCTGGACCAGCCCTTAGTTAAGCTGTTTTAGGCTTAGACTGCCGGGGGACTTCTTAGGACACACCAAGCCCCTCTTTCACTCTCACACTCTCACTCTCTCCTCCCACAATCATCCATGTTTTATTAATGTACATCACTAATTAAGCTTCTTTCCGGGAGTTTTTTTGTGCTTTCTCGCCTAGCAGGTCTCCATGGATCATAGTTTCGTGCGGACCCCGGTTCTGACTCCTGGCTCACGGCTCTGCTGACACCTGCTGCGGCCATCATCATTACTTTAAATTAGGGCTGTCAAAAATAGCGCGTTAACGGCGTTAATCAGCTGTTTGTTGTTAATTACGTCAATTTTTTTGACGCATTTCACGCATGCGCAGTGTGACAAATTATTCAGGTCAGTAAAGTGCCTCTTCCTCTAGGGAATGCACTTCATCCTATACAACACATTACTGCCACCTGCAGGCATATGTCAGGACGTCAGGTTCAGCAAGTCGTTTGCGCCAGAGACCTGCACCCCTCCCCCCCCCCCCCTCCACGTTCTCGCGCAGCAGAACAGAGAAAAAAAGCTCCGCCCAGCAGAGCTTGGCTAAGAGCAGCGCTGAGGTAGAGGACCATCGGAGAGACCCGTAATACTGTTCTGAAACATGCGGAGGAAGGGAAGCCAATGCGATCTAAATCCTCCCGGGTATGGGGATATTTCACACTGAAATGGGGGTGGTAGCGGATTTCTTTGCAGCGCCAGTCGTTCTAATCGCCGCGCTCGACTTCAAGGTGTAACCTTTATTATTGTTCGGTCTGAAACGGCGCGCCCAGTGACGGGTGGTGCAGCAATATTGTTGTTCGGGTGGAAATCGGGAGAAAGGTCGGTCCGGGAGATTTTCGGGAGGGGCTTTGAAACATCGGGAGGGTTGACATGTCTGGTCATGTCTGGTCATCGCAGCCCTGAACCATCAGGAGCACAAACTCACAGCAGAGTGGGATAAACTGCAGAGGCTCGAGACCCTTCTAGAGCCATGCAGGGAAATCAGTCTGTGACTTGTCAAATAACATTGCTTTGATTATTTTCTGAAATGAATTAAAAAATCAAATATCAATAACATGTATTTATGTAAAAAATAATAATGATGATAATAATGATAATTATGTATCTGTGTCCTGTTATTTATCTTTAGTATGCATTTCAGAAAGAAAAAATGGTTAGGATTCAGGTGTGATTAATCATGATTAATCCACTGAAAATTCTGATTAATTTGATTAAAATTTTTAATCATTTGACAGCCCTACTTTAAATATAATTCATATTACTGTCATCAAAAACCTTCTTTCCCTCTTTCTGCTCTCCCCCCCCACAGAAGCCTCTGTGGATGGTGGTTCTATCTGATGGCGGTTGTCCCTGCAGTGGTCCTGCCGTACACCTGTTCTGCTACTTGCAATTACTTGTATAATTTCTGTTAGAGAAATTGAATGTATTGTATTGTACATCTTTTACATTGTTGATTCTGTACACATGACATCCATTGCAGTCTTTCCATCCCGGGAGAGGGATCCCTCCTCTCACGTTCTCCCTAAGGTTTCTTCTAGAGATGAGCGAGTACAGCATTATCTGTATCTGTATCTGTTGAACCATATGAATTATCTGTATCCGTATCCGTACTCGGACTGGGCGGGGCCTAACCCGGAAGTAGGAAGGATTTACCCCGTAAATTGTCGGGTTAAGCCTTTCTGCGGTTAAAACAGCATTCCTTCTTACAGTTTTTTTCAATCGCTAACAAGCGCTTGCCCATACTTTAGATAATTTTTCTAAACTCTTAACACAGACTCACATACAAAACACAATTGGCCAAATTGTTCATTTTCTTCTCAAAAACACATTGTTAAATATATACTAACTCTTAATTTCAAAACAGAACATGTTTTTCTTTACACACACTAACTTTACCAAAACACTGGAAATCTGACTCAAAATGAAATAATTCTGTCAAAGAGTAACATTTGTTTTCACTTCACAAGGTACATGCAGTCAAACGAAGTACACCAGGTTTCAGAATTTTGGCTATTGTTAAAATTATAAAAACTGCATAGATTTTTATGTTTCAGGTAACATGCAATCCACCATTTACACTAAATTTATTGGTTTGGAACTGTATGTGCACATGTACAGTAATGTTCACATTCAAACACATTCCAGTAAAAAGCAAATCAGTTATTTCTTACAGTAACTGTTTACCAAAGAAGGTACAGTAGAACAGACACGGTTTATTTTATTTTCAAGGTTTATTCACAAAATATCCATGAAACACAAGAGCATTCTGACCAAAAAAAAACAGCAAAAAGCCCAAATAAAAAGGGGGGGAACTAAAAATGGCACAAAATGTATGTATCTAATCCCTGCGATCTTCAGGGTTAGGCCACATGTTTTCGTCAACATCACATCTAATATCATCTAAGGCGATGCACCTGGGATAAAACCGCTTGGTATGTCGGATCCACCCTTGGCAATCTTGAACTGTGATATCCCTGCATCCAGCATCCATGGCTTCAAGTAGGGACATCTGGTCATGTGGCTGATGGTCATAAACCTTCCACCTCCATGCAGAAAAGAACTCCTCTATGGGGTTGAGGAAAGGTGAATAGGGTGGAAGGAAGAGACTCACCAGTACTGGGTGGACTTCAAACCATGCTGTTATTGCTTGTGAATGATGGAAAGCAACATTGTCCCAGGTAATTACCAAGGTCCTCATGTTTTCACCCTCCTGACCCTGCTCTGGTACCAGGCGCTGGTGGAGATCATTAAGAAACGCAAGGAGGCGCTCAGTATTATAAGGTCCAACCTGGCATCTGTGAAGGAGTAATCCTGTATTTGCCATTGCTGCACACATAGTAATGTTTGCCCCTCTCTGTCCTGGCACATCAACTGTGGCCATTTTTCCAATTATATTTCGTCCACGTCGACGCCTTTTGGACAGATTGAATCCTGCCTCATCAATGTAAATGAATTCATGAGGGGCCTGGTTGCTTCATCCGCACTCGGTGTTTGGACAATGTCCGCGTAATGGTTGTGAGGCTGATGCTTTCTATATTGGCAAATATCTCATGGTCCTCCACAATTCTAGTTTTGATTTCATGCAGTTTAATTGCATTATTTGCAACAACCATTTCTACAGAGGCAAGCTCTTGATCATTATTGAGGAGCTTTCCTCTTCCCCCAGAGGGTGGAAGACGTTGCATTCTGTAGAGAAAAATAAAAATATCAACATATGCATTACTGTATGACCTTATTGACATGTCAAATGAGAATAGAAACAAACCATGTAAAATGCAATACTTACCTGTTGGTTTGTTGAAAGATGCGAATAATGGAGGCAACCGTTGACCGACTCAAATTGGGTTGGACTCTTTCACCAGCCTCTCTTAGTGAGAGACCGTGGTTGATTACATGGTCAATGATAGTGGCACGAATTTCATCACTGACTACTTTTCTTGCAGCCCTTGGAATGCCACCACCACGCATTCTTACACCTCTACCTTGCCTTCTCCTTGGGCCTGCACCTGCACCTCTCACTGCTCCTCTCACGGCACCTCTTACTGCTCCTCTCACTGCACCTCCACCTCTCACTGCACCTCTTACTGCTCCTCTCACTGGACCTGGTCTTCTCCCTGGGCCCCTTGCTCTTCCTCGTCCAGACATTACAATGTTTGTCTTTTTCTGTTACTGTTTCCAAAAACATCACTCCTTAAAGTCCTCCTTTTATAGTAATAGAAAAAATAAGCCCCTGCCACTGAGTCTAAGTCAGACTGGAATCAGCTGTGGTTGGCCCAATTCACCAAACATAAATCAGCTGTGTCAATTATTCAATTGTTTGTTTATTATCAGCTATAGAGAGCTATAGAGATATATTTTTGATATATTTTGTTTTTGAACTGATATCATTTCAGAAGCAGAGGTTTTTATACTGTATTTAAGGTTTGGAATATTGTTTTTGCTATTGTGGGATGTTGTGTGTTAACATTTGTAAATACTACAAAAACAATCCATAATTTTGTTGGGAGGTATAGCTTGTCTGTTAAGAAAATGTAAGCATTGTGGAAATGTGTTCATTGACTGCATATTGTGTGAAAACGACATTAAATGTGTGAATGGTATGGCCACAAAAGACCGATGCTGTGCTAATTGTGTTTAGAGTTTTGAAAATGTGACTACTGTTTGGACAAACGCTTGTTAGTATGGAAGTAAATCTGTGCCATCGGGGGTTGAAATAAAAAGTTGATTGAATTTCTAGCACTGAATATTTATGCATTGAAATTATGTACCTGAATGTTTTTCAACATTAAAACACCGCAAAAAAATTCAACCTAAAAAAAAAAAATGTTGAAATATTCGAAATGGAGGCTACAATATTCAACCCCAAAAAATTCAACCTTGGCACACCAACATCCGGGACACTAAGGAAGAGCAATCGATTCTAGATTCAGGATCAGGAGCGTGCGTCAAGCTAAAGGAGCGAGCACCCAAAACACCTTCGGCTTCGGATTGTATCCATGTCCAATAATAACGGGACTTTAACTCTTCTTCATGCCATCAGTGTGGCAACGTATGAAGAAATACATAAAAGAACATATAATGTTCACCCTAAACCAAAACGTTTGCTTGCCACTGACGATATACAACTCTATTAAAATATACAAATCAACTAATATTCCTTAAGCTTGGTTGGCCGAGTGGGTAGCACAGCCGCTCTGTGGCACACTGTCATTTTGCACGACACGGTTTGAATCCCGGTTGTGGCGGACTTTTAATAAATGTTTTTTTAATGTATTTCTTCATACGTGGCAGTGACGTAGTGCTCACTTATACAACCGTAATCGCTGCAATGGATATGGGATGCATTTTTGAACATTTTCAGAACAATATGTTTGCAAATGTGTGACGACTCAAGTGACGGAGGCAGACAACACCTGCCTGCCGGGGGGAAACAAACACGCACCCGTAGCCAAACCAGTAGGCACGTAACACCGTCACTGAAAAATGGGTTCTCGTTTCAGACTTTACGAGCAAATACAGGATCCCTTTGAGATAAATTCTAAAGCCTCGCATTAAGACGTACATCCCTTTATGTAAGACTCTGCGCTACTTGCAGGTCGCTGTGTTGTGCCAGATCCTCAATAAAGTTTACCCATGGTCATGAAGACTCATTTAACGTTACGTGGACTTTGAATGTCGCTTAATACCCAACTGAGATCGGCTTGTGCCGCTGTGAAAAAGGATCCTTCCACCGACGCTACTGCGGTTATTCCTGCATGTCCTGTCGGGTTTATGCGTCTGCACGCTCCGCTAAAGCCGCTGCCCCCCCCACTACGATACAGCGGCTCATGTGCCTCTTCAAGCGCGTTCCTGGATTCAAAACTCCGCCAATCACTCCTAACATCTTGTCCAAGGATCTCAGCATTATTAAATGAATTCAAAACTAGAAGAAGAGGCGTATTGTGAGCGGCTGTACGTTCTCGTTTAACTTCCGCTTAGTTCATGTCCAATACAGTCTGTACAATGTACAAATGTCAGCTGTCTATTACGGAATCTTACAGAAACAAACCACACTGATGACATGAAGAAGAGTTAAAGCCCCGTTATTATTGGACATGTTTACAATCCAAAGCCGAAGGTGTTTTGGGTGCTCGCTCCTTTAGCTTGACGCACGCTCCTGATCTTGAATCTAGAATCGATTGCTCTTCCTTAGTGTCCCGGATGTTGGTGTGCCAAGGTTGAATTTATTTGGGTTGAATATTGTAACCTCCGGATGTTGGTGTGCCAAGGTTGAATTTTTTGGGGTTGAATATTGTAGCCTCCATTTCGAATATTTCAACATTTTTTTTTTTTAGGTTGAATTTTTTTGCGGTGTTTTAATGTTGAAAAACATTCAGGTACATAATTTCAATGCATAAATATTCAGTGCTAGAAATTCAATCAACTTTTTATTTCAACCCCCGATGGCACAGATTTACTTCCATAGTTAGCGACTGAAAAAAACTGTAACAAGCCCCACGTTTACCTGAACTCTACTAGTTAAGAACAACAAACCAAAGTAAAAAAAAATAAAGGCGAAGAAATCGTTTAAATTTATCGAGAAAGAACCTGGTGACTGAGGTAGGGAGAGAGGAGTTCTGTGTGTGAGTGAGCCGAGCGGGACACAGCAACACAAACAGTATGTGTGTAGTGGAGGGGCGCTGTGACTACCAGCCAATCACAGAACGCAGACACAGACAGCTACCCAATGAGGACTTTAATTCAATCCGAGCACAGATATTGACTCGTATTACTCGTATAATACTCGTACTCGGCAAAAGTGCTTTATCCGTACCGGATACTCGTTTCAGCCGAGTATCCGGCTCATCTCTAGTTTCTTCCCTTTTTTCCCCATTGAAGGGTTTTTTCATATTTTGGGGAGTTTTTCCTGTGCCGATGTGAGGGTTTCGGGACAGAGGATGTTGCATGTGTACAGACTGTAAAGCCCTCTGAGGCAAATTTGTAATTTGCGATTTTGGGCTATACAAAATAAAATAAAATGAATTGAATTGAACTGTGGTGCAGACTGATCGAAGCTCTTTCACCAGACGGATTGGCTCTCGTTTGGGATAGATTTCAGACAGTTGTCTACATAAAAGTTTTGGCGAATGGTGTTTAGAGCATCAGTGCTACACTTTCCTTCGTTGTCATCACCTGTCCGCTTCAGTGCAACATTGGCACATCTCGGTGATGAGACTGCTCCGAAGAGATGCACAGTCATCCGGTATTCTGCTAGCGGTTGGTTGGTGTCGCCATCTGGCCACCACAGGAATCTGAGGAACTCCACATCATTCTTTGGTATTCTTACTTGATGGAACATTCCTTCAATGTCCCCCATCACTGCCACTGGTTCCTGTCGGAATCTGAGGAGTACACCCAATAATGTGTTCGTAAGGTCAGGACCCGGCAACAGCTCACGATTTAAGGAAGTTCCTTGGAATGAAGAAGTGCAGTCGAACACCACCCGGATAGTCTTTTTTCTTTTGTGGTAGACACCATGGTTAGGAATATACCACAGTCTTCCGTCTGTTCGGGATAGTTGTTCCTCTGGCACTCTTTCTGCATGCCCATTCCTCAGGACGTCACACATGAAGCCATTATAGTCTTTCCGAAAGGATTCGTCTTTCTGGAATCTACGGGCAAGATTCAATACTCTTTGTTCCGCCACCTTCCTGTTGTTTGGCATACTGATGTTATCCTGACGGAAAGGAAGTCGTATTTTGTAGTGGACATCTTTCCTTTTGACTGAGCTGTTCATCAGGTTCAAAAATTTCTTGTCTTCAAACAAGTGCTCTTGTTTTTCATTGTAGGCCAACTCTGAAAAGTCCTGGTTGTATTGGTGTCTTAGAAGCTCTTCTAGCTTAGCTACTGATATTCTATTGGATGCTATCCGTGGTCGACCGTCCTCATCCATAGGTGCAGTGCTGCAGAGAGGTCAATTTATAGTCCAACCTAGGCATGTAAGGACTGCATAGGGCCACTTGCCTTGGCTATTGATCACTCTCAGTGGCTCCATAGCCTGTGGGACATTTGTACCGATCAATAGGCCTACTTCTGCTTTGATGGGTTTTATGTGGACCTCATTTAAGTAAGGAATTTCCTTTATGTCCGTTTCTGTAGGGATGTTTTCTTGATTGACAGGAACGGCGTTTTGTGTGAAGACTTCAGGAAGTTCTATGAAGCTGTTGCCTTCCAGGCTGCATACTTCCAGTCCTCTTATCACGTGGGTTTTCACAGGTTTCTCATGACCCATCGTTTTGAGTAAGATTTCGGTTTTCTGGAAAACCTGATGGACAGACAACTGTTCCATCAGGTTTTCTGTGACAAAGGTAGCAGTGCTTCCGGGATCTATGAATGCATACGTCTCTATCAAACGGATGCCTTTGTGTGCCTTTATTTTTACAGGTACTACTGCTAATCTATGATCTGTGGTTCTGCCCCACTTTTGTGCTGTTGATGACACCATAGCAATTTGTGCTGCAGAAGAAACCTTAGCCATCCACTTGCTCCTGGTGTCTGAATCCCACTTAGCTACCGGCCTATTGTCTCCTGGAGTAAAGTTATCTATATGTAACACAGTGGGGTGTTTTTTCTCACAGTAACGACATGTTAGACGTTTCTTGCATTGTTAATTCATATTATCTTTGACCAAGCAGGCAAAGTAGAGTCCATTTTTCTTTAGTAGCTCAACTTTCTCTTTGTGGGGAATCTTTGTTTATCATTTCACATGTTTCCACCACATGATCTCCATTACAGAAAGCACAAGGTTTGATGAAGGCGTCCATGGGTTTACGGATGCCCTCTGGCCTCTCCGGCCTCTCCTGTGCATTAGTTTTCATGTGGGTTTCTGTCTTGGGCATGACAGTTGTAGCAAAGCTTTTCTTGCTGCTAGGTCTTGTATACTGTTGGTCTCTTTGGAATGTTCTGCTGTTTGTGCTTCCGGCAGGGTCTTGGATATCCCCCGAAGACTGGATCTTGGATGATTCTGACCTGCCTTTCCAGAAAGAAGACAAGGTCATTGAATTTAGGTCTCTGGTGTGTTCTTTCCGTGATGTCACACACAGTAGATGATGGTGAGTCCAACTCTGACATGTATGAGAGGTTCTGAACTGCATTACCACAGCCTTTTAGATAGAGGGCGTAGCTATGAAGTGCCTTTCCATCATCTGTACGGATTTGGTTCCAGTTTAAGGCCTTTTTGATATATGCAGAAATTACTTTGAAATCATCTCCAAAGTGATATTTAAGCAGGCGCTTTGCTTCCTCATAGCCAGTTGTGGCGTTCATGTGAAAGCAGCTTTGAACTAGCTCATTTGGCTGTCCAAAAATTATATTGTTCCAGAAAGTACAGTCGGTCCTCATTACTGTTGGTTTTATCCTCGATGTTGTGCTTAAAAGCCTTCATAAATGATCTGAAGCTGAGAGGATTGCAGTCAAACGTCGGCACCTCTCTTTGGGGGAGTTTAGACTCTTTCTGCTGTATCACTAGCAAATCTGTCAAGTCTGTCTGTCTTTGTAGAATGTTTGTGAGATCTATGCTCTGAGGTGTTTCACTTCTGGGTGTGGCTTCGCCTCTTCTGTGTGGTCGGTCAGAAACCACAGCTCTGTGTGTGTGAGGGTTTGCTGTCACCCTTGGTGGTTGCTCAGGTCCTTTTGAGATTCCAGTCAATGTTGGATTCAGAGTATGCATTATTCCTTGTAAGGATCTTTTCGGTATGGTTCCTATCCGTGCAGACTCCATTTGTGTTAGATCTCCTCTTTTGTCAGATGCCTCTATTTCTTTTCCTGATTCTGATGCTTCGTCACTTTCGAATTCTTCTAGAGCCTTTAACCTTGCATCAGCTGCAGCAATATCTGCCTCCAGATCCAGGGATTCCATTTTTAACCCCAGCTCAAGCTTTTCCTTTTCCAGTTCGTGTTTCCTTTTCAGAGCTTTAGCTCTGGCCTGCAGAGCAGCTTTGTCTGCAGCTATCTTCATGCGTGCTGAAACCATAGATGAAGAATTGGAACCTCTGGAGCGTCGTGAGCCAGTCTGTGAGACACTGTCTCCAACATCCACCAGAGTATGTGGGTCGGGCTGAGCCCTTTTCCATTGATCCACATCAGTCAGAAAAATGTCATAATCTGCGATTTTTGGATCATACCAGTCCAAACTTTCATTCCTTCTTGCTTCCTCAGGCAGCAGAATCTGAACAGATTCATGACACAATTTAAATTCCTCCAGCAATCTTATATTATGAACATTATAATATACATTATGAACATTGGCACCTTCTTTCATCATTAATTTTATTTCATTAATTTTCCGAGTACAGTTGGAGTTTTCCTCTACGCGTGGCGCTTTATTTTGTTGTGCCGTCTCACTCATACCGGCTTCCGTGACTCCCCGTTCAGTTCCTTCTGCCATTATTTGGGTTTTCAGCGTCAGCTGTCAATATTCTTTAGTGTTTCAGTTACGTCTTTATTTAATTTTACTTTTTACTATTTGTGCGCGCGGCCGTGCTTTGTTTGAACCGCGGTGTCTTTAAGTGATCTAGTAATTTAAATTTTATGGATTTATTTGTTGTTATTGAACGTTTCCTTTGGTTCCTTCTGTCGGTTTTAAGGTTTTAATGTTAAGGTTCTGGCCGCAGTCCAGATCAATCCAAGACGACGTGACTCCCGGGACAGCCTGTTCACTTCCACCTTGCCTGGCGTTCCTTCCTCGCGTTCGGATGAGGTATTTTTGACTTGTTGTAGGAGCGGTCGGTAAAATCAAAGCGCATTTGCTCGTATTGTCACTTCAATATTCTTTTATTCATTGTTTGGCCAAAAAACAACATAAATCACACTCATAATAAACGGAGAATTCAATGCTTAATGCGTAATGCGGTCAAAAATAGTATCTCCTTCCGCTCTCAAAATAGAAAACCCCACCTGGCCTTAATCAGGTAACATTTAAATAACCGACGCCCCCTGACGTCATCATTAACTCATCACAAGTAAATCAACAGAAAAGGCAGTTTCATTACGTACAGTACAAATGTAGTGGAATGGCTTCTACACGTGTGGTGTAAAATATTTTAGAATATTGTTTTTATACTCAAAACACACAAATACACGGTAACAAATATATTTTATTTTCCCCACAACAACAATGCACACAGTGTACATCCCAACCAACACAGAGTTGCAAATACAGTGGTCTACATACAAAACAACAGAAGAATTTACTATATACACTTACATTTCAAAAAAATTGTAAAACTACACTGCATCCTCTCTTCTGTTTCGGTCTGTTCCACAGCACCTCATCCACATCACAAGCAATGTCTTCCCTGGCCAAGCAGCGGGGGAAATATCGCTTAGCATGTCGAATCCAGCCATGAAAGCATCAACTGCTATATCTCGACATGCGTCATCCATAGCTTAGAGAAGGGGTATATGCGTTTGTGGATTTCGGTCATACACTTTCCATCTCCAGGCAGAAAAGAATTCCTCAATAGCTTTGGTCAACAAAAGTGGCTCAGATCTCATCAGAGTTTACGGTCCTTGGCCTTCCTCATCCTTGTCCTCCCCTTGTCCTCCTACTCTTACTCTCACTTCTCTGGCTCTGGCTCTGTTTCTAATGTTGGCATCCATTGCTCAAAAACAGAAGAGCTCACCTGTTGCCCTTTTATGCAAAAGCTCTGATTCCTAATTGTAACACTGTGTGACAGGTGTTTGCCCATGTGATGAGTCAGTGTGCATAGTAGGGCAATTGACTTTAGAATTTTGAATGACAGTGTGTTTCTTGTGAAAACAAGATTTTCTTCATGAAAATTGTGCAGAGAATGCAGAGAATTGTGTGTAGGGTTTTGAAAAAAGTGTGCTTTAGAACTGAAATTTGAGTGTAAAGCAGGAATTGTGCTTGTAGTTTAGCAGAATTGATTCAGGGTGTTGGTGCATGAGTTATATGTTGTGGTCATTGTGTGTCAAGTACCAGTATTTGTGTGTAAACAATTGAGAAAAACTGTAAGCACCTGATTGGTGTGTCTGCAATTAAGTAAACGAGTGTTTGCACACCTGATGACTGTGTTGAACCAATTGGTTGGATGGTGTGGTAATTTGACAGTCAGTGCTGTGATAAATATGTTGGCAAGAGCATGGTTCTGTGATCTTTTTTTTTTTCTTTAGTAAAACAAACAAAATGTTAATAATTAATAATTTTATCCTACAGCTTTTTATGCCACTTCATTAAAATGTGTATGAGAAAAATATACACACATATATTTACTGTGCTTTATTTGTGCATACAAAATCAACACATGAGATGTGTATCAAGTATGTCAATTGGAAACGTCATCCAAAATATCAAGCCTTTTGAAAGACATGCATGTAGATGTCCCATCCAGAAGAAGAGGAATCTATTGCACTGCAGCAGGACCTTCATGGCCCTCTACTACAGTGACCCAGGCTGTGGATCAGCAATCAGGTTCCTCATCATGTTTCAGCCTGGAGGATCTGAGACCCAACACATCAGATTCGGTCGGCGAGAACCAAGCCCATAGGATTTATTTAAATTGTATCATTGATGCATAGCTAACGTTAGCTAACATGGACACGTCCAGGTGCGCGCAACCACTGTCAGCCCACTGCAGGCTTATGTGTGCTAACATTACATGCACGTAGAAAGTGGGGCTTCATGTCAACACAGGAGCACTCCATGTCGTTCTTAAAACACTAACAACATAAAAACAACGTAAAGTGCTGCTCCATTTAAAATGATTTGAAATACAAAGTCCGCTTACCTCCGTGTTGCTCTTCGCAGTCTTCTCCCGTCAGAGTTTAATGGCGGAACAAACGCCCAGCGCCCAGTCGATCCACCAATTGAAACTCCTGGTTCATTCAGCGGCGTAAGCCCCGCCCACTACGTACAAAATCTAAGAGCAAAACTTTTAGATTTTTCGCGACCAAAGGTTTTTTTTTTCGAGAGCAAGGGGTTTTTTTCGAGACCAAAAGTTTTTGTTTTGAGATCAGAAGTTTTTGTTTTGAGAGCAAAAACAATACTTTTATAAGCAAAACTAACAAATAATTAATTCTCAGTTTATATATTTTTACTTACAAACTTTATTTTTGCCTGCAATGCAAGAAATTTGCTCTCAAAACATTTTTTTATTTGTATGATAAAGACACAAATTTATCTTCATACTAAACTGCATCATGAGGGTGCAATCCCCAAAAGTGGTGATTTTGGCCCGCAAATCTTTTCTCAATTTTCGCTACACATGACCAACTGGATCTGTGCTTGAAGTTTCGCTTTGGACGCTCCCAGCAGAGATAGAAATTGGGAGGGTGGTCGGTCAAAATCACTAAGGGGACCGTGACCGTGCCTTTGAATCTTCAGAACCTCTTTGAGAAAATGTGATTTGACCTCCATGACAGAGTGGCTGTGGAGTTTGTGTCAGAGCAGGAAATCACTTTATGATGACAATGCCATGTGTGATTAGACACAAAGTGACTTTCTGTCACATCCAGCCTTTGTTCTCAGCACCCTGACAATAGGGGGTTGTCATGGCTGTAGGGCTGTGTTTAGATGAAAGGCATTTACTACTCTTGTGACTCCTCTTGTATATTTGGTCAAATCATGATCGAGCTTTGTCTTTGTTTAGGTGCTAGTAGTTGTCTACTATGTAAGGATTTTCTCTCACATATTTAATGCAGTTTTTGGTTCATTATTTTCACTCTTCAAATTTTTTAATCTGTGAAGTATTATTTTCACCAACACATTATTTGTCTTGATAGTTGATTGTTGTATGTGTTTTAATAAAGTGAGTCTAACTCTCCTGTCTTTGCTGTAGCTCCAGTCCGTTGGATCCCCACTGGTTCAACATCTATGGAAATTCGGGGATGGTTCCCCACAAAACACAGGCCTTCATGTGTGACCTCACCATTCATACACGGCCCTCCCTTTGATGTGTTGGAATCTTGTGGTCTGTGGGTATGGCCACCACAGCATCCCAGCATCATGTTAGCACCAGATGTTTTGAAACATCAATAAACAATAAACATGAGTAACAATACAGTGACCCGAAATACTTGCCTGTTGTTCTTGCATGATAAGTCCTTCTTGTTTGAAGAAAGATACATTGGCTCCCTGGAATATTTGGGCTGTCTAGCAGGATTTGCTCATCAGCTCCAAGGTCGGCATGGCAACATGGTGACACCTTTTTGATTAACATACGCTCTCCACTCAGACAGCCTGAAGACGACAAAACAATACAAGGCAGAAGTCAGCTATTAGTCTGGTGGCATGTTTTCAACCTCCACTTGATCCCTCTTGGGAAGCTGTGTGTGTCTGTGTGCACGTGTGTACGTGCGTATATGTGTGGATCTTTTACTAGACAGAGAGGCCCATTAATAAGATAACTGGAGTTTTGACTCGTATTACATGATTTTTACATGTCATCCGCTGAAAGGCCTTAGAAAAACAACAAAATGAATAATGGTGACGTCCATAACCTGAGTATATTTATTTACCCCGGTAGAGATCACCTCATCTATTAGAGTCAGGATGGTGAGGTGTAGTAGATAAAGGATTGACACATCAGGAGACGTGTTGTAGTGTGCCCTCTTCTGGTCCAACGCACAGGGAACAGCTGTCCAGACATGAAGTCAGTGAGACCAAAAACAGACAGAGAATGCCTGTGACTGTAGGTAGGTTGTATAATGACGTATTAGTTATGACAAATAAAGTGTGATTGTGCTGTAAACACAATTCTCACCATACATTTTACATTCTAGAATTCAACAATATTTTAACTTCAAATTTTTCCATAACAACAGTCAATATACAGGATAATGTTGGCCTGTTAGGTATCTTTAGTTTTTCTATTGTCAGCAAACGGGATGAAAACTGCCACAGCAACGGTTCATGAGAAAAAAAGCTTCACATTTTAAATATTTGGTACAGACCTTCAGAAGACATTTGTGTCCCCTGCATACTATTGTTTATTTTTTGGGACCCCTGTAATACCACAAGTATGGTAAAAGTTAGGTAATGAGAGACGGTGAAGCACATTGTGCTCGTTTAATGGAAACTGTATAAAAATGTGGGATCATACCTGCCTCCAAGTAAAAGCGTGCAGGTTTAAAGACATTCAGCTCGAGGGAAGACAACCCACAAACCCTCTCTTTTCTTCCTTTCTGTTGTATATTAAAACCGTACATTGAAATCTGCTGTAACAGCTATTGTGTTTAAACTGGAAGGCAACATAAAATGTAAAATTCATAAAATATATTTGAAATGGAGAAAAATATATGATATACACATGCACACCTTTGATTGCTCTTTGGTTCATTCATTTATTTGTACACTCTCTGGTCCTTTGTCTGCTGTGTGGATGTAACAGTAGACTGAACATTGTAATGAAAAACCAATTAGCTGCTTTTGGCACCAAACACCCAATGCACTCATCCCACCTGAGACAGGCTTTGTGTTCCAAGGCCTCGTTCTACCTTTACCTACTCCTCATGGCGTTTTGTGGCTCTCTTATTAAAAGACATGCTGACATGGCAAAGAATCTATTGCTTTGGCTGAAAAAATGACGCTGCTGTAGCCACTCCATTATTACCTCTATTGCAGCTCCCTCTTACAAAGCTGAAGAGAGTGGAGACAATAGTGGAATAGGAGGCTGATTGTGATTGATGGCTTCCCATTAGCCAGTCTGTTATCGCTCCGGCTGGGGGGAACAACCACTGAGTTGTAACACAACACATTACCTGGGTCTTTCTGCCCAACCCCAGCCGAAAGGCGCTTATATAAAATATAGACACCTTTCTCCAAGATCCTCATTCCCTGCTCACTCTGGCTGCTATGCTGCCAGCTGTGATTTGCTGAGCCTTCCCACTCAATAAACACATCATTAGTATTCATATGTAGTGGAGCCATTGTTGGAGGTATCTGCATCGCTCTGTCTGTCCTAATTGTGGATGTATGTCTTGTCACCAGGTCTGAGTTTTTTCCTCTTTTTTCCTTTTACCCTTTGGTGCTTCCTGTCAAAATGATTGATAGGGACCAGTCTCCTGCATTACACCAACAAATGATTTGGCCCTTGCTGGCAGACCTTGGCCAGAAGGAAATCAATATTTCACCATTAAAACCTATCAGAGGAGAGTTAGGGCAGCGACTGTCAGAGGCGACATTATCAGGCCGCTGCAACATTAAACCTAACACCTGCAGCACTTGAGTAATCAATATCTAGTGGTTCACAGATAAGTCGTGGTCACCTTTGAAGCAGTGATGGATGTCTCCAGGGCAGTGATTCATGTAGTGACACCGTTTAACAGGGTTGTATTCCGGTTTAGACGGTCATCCTTCAGAGACTGGCTGGAGATGGAGTGCTGTGGTTCCCCACTAAGACCTACTTTATTGTATTTGGCCTGTCCTCCTTATTGGCAATAACTGCATGAATTTCATATGTTTTGTTGCCCACTGTCCACATCCAGTTACACACAGGTGTAGGAATCCCACACTTGAAAGGTAGGTTTGATTCTGGGTTATTGTGCAAGTTTATGATTAACTGGCACTGTGAACTAATGCTGCTGTGGAGCTGGTCAGTGTACTTTTCGTCTTGTCACACTGGATCTGATATCAGACAGAAGTGTTAACTCTTTACACTTGGTTTCCTTCTTCAATCACACATGAGCTCCATTCTGCAAACCACCTAGACCAACAGACCCACCTGAATCCAAACATTCTAGTCGACGAGTTGAAGACAAATGTTGTGCCTGTGTTTCAAGAGTGCAGCTGCGTGAGAGAAAGTAAGAAAAACAGATCTGGCAACAGGTGTTCCGCGATATTCAGAGGATATGCAGCATATGTAAAATGAATTGTTAAAAAGAACGATTTGAGACAAGCAGGAAAGAAGGACCATGATACGCCAACAATGACGACAGGAGACAGCAGCTGAGAGGTTCAACCGTTCCCGCTACTGTTTCATGGTTCAGATTGAATTTTAAAAAGAAAAGGTTTATCCAATTGTCATCATTGATTTTTAGTGTCACATGGGAAACAAACACCCCTCTTAGGTGAGTGTCCTCTGTTTGACCCAGCCAGACCTCAAACCAATGTGCTCATTGATTAACCATCTGCTAAGACTGTGGAGTCTTTGTGGCAGCATACTTTTTCTTTTAATGTTGTTTTTGCTGAAGTTAATCATGACTCAACTATTTGGCCCATAAACGGCCTGTTTTCATTGACTTTGAATACATTCTTGCTAATCATAGTTTTTAAGACTAGATGGGGTGATGCCTGTGAGTTGTCAGCTGCTTAGTCCTGCCTCCGGCAGAAAGGTCCCCCCCCCCAATCAAGAAAAGACGCGGCAGCAACTCAATAGCACATTTGAATGAATACTTTGGATCAGCACCTGAATTATCCCCCAAAAATTAGTAGGATTTGCTTAATGGAAAGAAGCAATGGACTTTTAATGTCCCCTTCTCAGCATAAATGTGAGAGCCACCTTGCCTCCTGGCCCCTATTCTGTGAGACTAGATAATTGCTTGTCAGGAATTAATAGAGAGATTAATGAATTCATTAGTGGTGGGGAATTTATCTCTTCGGCTATGACACATCAGGGCTATTGTTTTACTAGCTAGTTAGCCACGAACAATAACATTCACACAGCAAATGTCCTCATACACTCATGTAAACAACTGAGAAACTGTGTCCTTATCCTGGAGTTTAGCAATAATGCAAACAAAGGCACTTTAAATCCTGATTATTAATCTTAATTACTTTTGTCTATTCGAGCCAGACTCTGGGAGCCATTAAAAGACAAGATGCATTAATCCACATTAGCAGAGAACACTGTAACAATTGATGTGTGAAGTTTCGCATAGATACTAGAGCCTGTGTTTGAGCATTTGTACGATATGTTGTATCTCGTTGACTAGCCACAGCTTTAAAGCGTCACAACTTGAATGCAACACACACGACTGGACTGATTTAGTAAAATATTGATACATGTTATGATGTATATACATATGCACTGTATAAATAATTACAAAAACAAAATACAATATTAAGCAGTTTACTTCAAATAGGCTTTCAAAAAGCAGATTGTATTCTCTCAAGGACACATGGAACTATAGTTGACTTTTGCCTTTAAGTTAGTAAGTTAGGAGAAATCTATATTATTCACAAGCTAATAATCAAGCAATGACATTGTTGGGAGAATGCAGGTTCTCCATCAGGAGTAAAGATGGTGAAGAGCTTTGTTGGTTACAGCAGATAACTGAACCTGTTGCACCGTTCCTTAAGAAAACAAGATTGTTGGCTAAATACGATTGTATTACTAAATGAATACAATAAGGATTTTGTTACATATAGTTGTAAAAACTTGTATCTGGGTGGCGTGTTACTTGCATTGCCGTAATCTGAGCCAGAGAAACACGTTAAATCTCACCAGCGTTTTCCTATAATATAAAGGTTATAAACAAAATCACTTTTACCCTTTAAGAGTATATTTAGCAGATCATTCATCTGGAAAAGTGTTCCATCAATAGGCAAATCCTTCACTGCTGTTTAACTGCTTATGTTACTATCTGGATGAGACCAACACATATCAGATGCAGTTACCCATAAGGCCATGGTCTTTAATACAGCAACACATTGCACGTATCCAGGTGTCACAGGTTGCTTTGAGTGGACTGCTGAATTTAACTGCAGTGTATAAAATGCATATTAAAGGTTATCCATGTTTGCCTCGTTACTGACTCATACAACAGTATTACAAAAACAATTCGTAATACAATTTAGATGGTGTAACTCTACCTATCATGATTTATTATAAATGGTTATAAAGCATCCCATAAACCAGTAGTTTTCAAACTGGTGGGTCTTACAATGTCCCCATTTCCTCAAAGGGACCCCTGACAGAGCCACTGCCTTAAACAATCCAATAATACCTCAAACAGATCAAATCTGATATTCTACCTGATTTTGTATTAGTTCCTACCAGGAGAGTTGTCGTTACGTTCACCAACCTCTCACCTACTGCGTGCAGACCACTTCATATTTTGAACAGACTTTGTTGAAAGTAATCCAGCAGTGTTAAAATCCAAAGAAACAGCTCGTCCAGTGACTCAACAGGACAGATGAATACATCACGTCTAACTGCAGGTCTAATGTGCTGCTAAGCATGAGCAGAGACAGTATCTTAAAGGATTGCTCAGAACACCATAAATACCCTTTATAACAGAGTGCAAACGTAATGCACGAGTTTATGCTTATCAATGTGTTGTATCTGTAACGTCACTCTTTGTTTACACCCCCAAACATTACTGACTTCGGTTCTGTAGCCTCCTATCCATCAATGAACATATATTTTGGGGCTCTAACACCTCTGGTTCACAAAGGATAAGGAAGTTTGGGAAAGATAGGCGGCTTGATAATTTGCCATTCTTATTGTTGTGGGGTAGCTGATGAAGAAACTGAAAAGGTATGTATATATAATTCATATAAAAATAGATATGGTTCCATAAGGAGGAAATTCTTTCTGAATATGTCTGTATGTGATTTCAAATGAACCTAAAGGATAAAACTAATCTCATTAATGTGTATTTTCCAAAGGGAGCATTCACTTCACAGCCTCAGAGCTTTAAACACTGAATAATAAAGCACCATCCTTGGTTCTTTGGATCAGATGACTCCACGCATGTTGGTGATAAGCAGGTGTGGCTGGTACTACAATGTTGTTGGGTTTGTTCTCACACCAAGTGCAGACTGTATAGTACACATCATTACTTCAAGAAAACTTAAATGTAGATATAAGCTAATTACATACACTATACAATACATGAACAGTTTATTGTATACTTAGATATCATTTAGCTCAGTTGTAGGTTCTCCATTGATATTTGAAGCATGTAAGAGGTGACTTCAAAACTGAATTTCCCCCCCCCCCCCACCTCTGCCCACTTGTTTTTTTTTGTTGACACAAAGTCAAAAGGTTTCAAACATTCCAGCTGATCTGAAAAATGATAGCAGCAAAGCATCTAATGTAAGTATAGAAGAAAAAACTATCATTGTTCAGCTCATGTAATGATCGAGCCAGCAGACCTCTCAGGATCTGAATAACCCGATGACAGCCAATTAAATACTGTCTTGTCAGAAGAAAGCACTGGGCAGCCAATCAGAAGCTCAGGTCTTGTTTGACATGCCTAACTGGCTTCTCCAGGACTGCATGCAGATGCTCTCTGGTTTCAGGTAGGTGCAAGGACGATGTTGTGATCAGAGCCCTGCTGACGTCCCTCAGTCCCGATGGGTCTTCTCCTGAAAAAATTTGCATTCATACTGCAAAAACACAATCAAGAAATACCATTAGACCCACTCTCATGGCCAGTTTATTATAGCATAAAACTTCAGAAGACTCCAATGTAACAGCAGAAAGTGAGCAGTGTCATGTTTGTGGTATAAGTGGATCATAGTTTGCAGATATTACACCATGCTGTATTAAAGAAGACTTGAAACTATATACAGAGACCATTAACTCATGTTTACTCATAGACTTCTATAAGACCTAAGGGGGGCCTCATGCTGGTCACTGCGGAGACATTCAATTAGAGGCACTGTGAGATGGCCTCCTGATCCGACACTTTACCTTACATAACGTGCACAATGCAGCATGAATCCAATAATAATTAAAGCTGCAAGCAGCGTTGGACAGGTCCTCGCTACTCCTTGCACGTCGGGGTACTGGCCGAACGGTTAAAAATGCGACGAAGCGTTCGCAAGTCAGTGGTTGTTAACCGCGTGGAGCAACGCCGGGAATGCCACTTTGCAAACTTTATCTTTGACCTTATCATGGTCTTAGCCCTTTTATGTCAACATATAACCAGGAACTTCTGATATACCATTAAAAATGAGCCTCTCTCAGAATACCGTAGATAAGTCAATTTCCTTCAATATCTCAATCACCAGACTACATTTTGTCATTTTCAGATTAGATTTAAAAGGAAATAATGAATACTTTCATGACCATTCCACTTCAGGCAGAGAGTAGACATCGCCAGGGTGTGACTTAGTGATAACCAGGAGCTTTGGATGTACCATTTGAAAATTGAAGCCTCTCAAAATACCATACATGACCCAACTTTCTTCAAAATCTATCACCAGACTACATTTGGTCATTTTCAGATTAGATTTAAAAGGAAAACAATTAATACTTTCATCACTATGCCACTTCAGGTTGATAGTACACATCCACCAATTTTTAGAATCGGGTTTAATCCCTGGGAGTTCAGTCTTTTACAACTGTAAGAAATTATGAAAATACGGGAAAAAAGGCACATCTTTAATGATTAAATGCAGCACCCCCTAATCTTCAAAAATTATAAAAAAATTGGTGTATTCAGGGGTTCAATGGTTACACATCCTGCAATTTTGGTGAAGGCAGGCCAAGCCATTTGGAAGTTATAAATCTTGCCAGATTAAGCCACACCCCTTGCAAAATTCATTAACCGTAATATCTTCTTAAAACCATAAAACAGGTTAGAAACGATAAAATGGATGGCGAGAGGTTCATGCTATATGAGAAATATGGAGCAGATTAGATAAAGTAAAGTGGAGTTAAAAACAACTTCAACGTTTCTGGCGAATGGTGTTTTTTGAAAATGCTCCCTACACACAAAGTTTGGAAATTCTTTTTGCAATGCAATTTTTAGAGCCTAAGGTCTCAAGATCACATTGCGCGATTTTGAAAAGAATCAGGTTTAATCCCTGGGAGGAGTTTGGTCTTTTACAAATTAATGAATTAATGAGAAAAGGCCAAAAACAGGAAAAAAAAAGGCAAATGTTCAACCATTAATTACAGCGCCCCCTATTCAAAAATTATAAAATAAATTAGGGTGTGTTCAAGGGTTCAATGTTTACACATGCTATAATTTTGGTGAGGGAAGGCCATGTCATTTGGAAGTGACACTTCCCTTGCAAAGTTTACTAGCCCATATCTTATCAAAACAATGCGCACTTCTTATATATCAAGGGCACATTGAACCAACAATGATCCACTGAAGGTTTTGTGACAATCAGACTCAGCGTTTAGGAGAAATTGCCAAAAATGTGTTTTCACAAAATTCAAAATGGCGGAGAATCTAGTTAAAATCTAGTTCAGTTGTTCAGACATCGGGGCGGAAACTGGCCTAGAGTGGTCTTTTTTTAATTTATAGAGGGCGCTATAGAGACATTTCTTTATAACCAAATGTGAGACCCAAAAATTATCAAATTTTTTAACAGTCCAGATATCCAAATTTAATAACTTTTTAAATATGATAAAGGCCCCAAAAAGGCCCACGGTTTTTGAGAATAATAATAATAATTCCTGGAAATACAATAGGTTCCTCTACGACTAGTCGTAGCGAGGACCCTAATAAACTTAAAGAGTTTTAGCAAAGTAGAATTTTGGAAAAGATTCCAATTTCTTACCAAGGCTAGCTGCCGTCCAATGTTTCCCATAGTTATCACCCCTGCAAAGAAGATGCAAGGTAACCAGGAGCGAATATACAGGAAGTCTGGTGATGTATACCTGTGCAGAGAAGAAGCAGCAGCTCTTAATTCTTCAACAATACTTAGCTAAACTTAACCAGAGCATAACAGATGCGAGTTATCTTGGTCAGACTGACCCAATTTATCAAATATCTAAAGCTAAGAGTTTTAAAATGCAAATCACAAGAGAAAATGTAGACAATTAGGTGGGCATTGCTGGTGGAGGATTTAGACATTTAGCCAGGTAATGATATAATATATATATACAATTTGTATTATTTATTTATTCATTTATTAGGGCTGTCAACACAAATGCATTAATCCAAGCGATTAATGTGGCCGAATTAATGCAAAAAATATATAATAACGGACGTTTGTTTACTTCAGACCGCAGAAACAAAACGGCCGCTAGCTGCAGTCAGTTACATCAAGATTGAGAGAGCTTTTTCCATCAGAAGTAAAACAGGGGCGCGACATACAGCAAAGAACTGTGGAGAGGAGTTACTCCACGTGTCAAACAGAAGGGGGGTGAGTGGCAAACGGACCATTTAAAGCACTGCTCGGCTAAGCTATCTGCTAGGCTACTTCCATCTCAACGTTACCCTGCGTGGCAGTCTGCAGTAGACCACCACTGTGTCCCTTAAAGACAGTGGTTTGACTAAATGTGGGGCGACTATTGGTACTTGAAACACAGCCGTTAAATTATGGCGAGTTGAGAGAAAAGTGCACGAGGACAGCAGGAAGAGTCGCTAGTTCATGTTCCCCCAGGTGGAATTCTGCCTCCAAGATGATCAAATACACGTTTTCTAAAGTGATTACTCATTACTTGTAAGATTGAGTCTTTAGAAGAAAAATTCATTAAAAACAACAACAAGATTCATTAATCAATATTAATGAATTTCAAAATAAGCGATTAATGAATTTGTTTAATCTATTGACAGCCCTATTATATATATAAACACACACACACACACACCAACCTTTTAATTTTTAATCTCAATAACTTTGGTTCAAAGTCAATTGAACCAAAGTTATTCATAACCTGAATCACTGAGTGTGTTTCTCTTTTTTTGATCCAGTCCAGGATGGACTTAAGAGTAAAAAGGCTGTGCACAGTAAATCCTTGGCGCTGGACCATTTCACTTTTACAGGGACATCCAGACTATTAATCTAGGCTGCTCCCTGGTTAAATAAGGGTTAGCGTTAAATATTAACTTTCCTGTTATATTTGTGAGATTGTGGAGGGTAACTTGTTTTTCTAAAACCATCTCGATAAAACTTTAATGCCCTGGCAGTGGCAAATAGCTTTGATTTTATATTTGATGACATTAATGTTTTGAGTTGAGATCTACTGTAGTGGAAATAAAAAGCAGCGTATTCGTGTGTGCAAACCAAATTTAATTGCACTTATATTAAAAAATAAAGTGTGCAGTACACTACTTTTGAATTCATTATTGAATTTTGCGCTTAACAATAGGATTAATCGCTATTCAATTTGTAATTGTTCAGAACACAGAATTCAAACTTACTGGAAAACTCCATTATACACCAGGAGTTGGGTTGCCAGCGTCGCTAACAGGGCGATGCTGACACCCAAGCCAAAGCCGCTGCGGGAGCGGTCAAAAGTCCACCAAAGACCAACGGAGAGCGCCGCCAGAGTCAAAGACAGCTGGACATTGTTGGCAAAGTCCACTTTCTGACAGAAGTAGGGTCAAGGATTAAGCAGTGATGGCTAATCCATCAAATGAACAGCACTGCATTTCTCTACTTAAGCAGTTTGTGTAAACAGCTATAGGGAGAGAAACATTGCAGCCTATCCCACCATCTCAAATCATTGGACATAAGAACAACAGGTGCACAAGCCCAAACACTTTAAGGATACGGCACTGGCATGGTTGATGCCCACAAACACAGCGACGCAGCGCATCACACTGGACCATTCCCGTTTGAACTTGTGTGGCTCCCCCAGGCGGCTGTCAATGCACGGGTACAGCAGCCCGATTATGGCTGCAAGGGGGAATGGAGACAGAATGAACGTATGACAAAAAACAACAAATGCGTGGTCTCAGTCATGAAGACTACGTTCTGGGCGCAAGAGTTTTTGGTAATCAACTTCAGGGGATGCAAATAACCTGAAAAGAGATAGTCACTCTCACAACAGAGGCCCCAGATTAGAGGCAAATTGGAAACGAAATCCAAAGAAACGAGCAAATGGACACAACTGCTCAGTTTTCCCCCTGTCGCTTTACAAAAAGATGTAATGTTGCGTTTTATAACTATCAATTTTCTCTGCTTGATTGGAAGAGTACAGCAACAGAAAATGTATTAATACATATCAAATTGTCAAAGGGTTCTGCAGCTATTACATAATTTGACTATGTCTGATGACTAAATGTGTTCATTGTAAAACCGAAATCAGAATATTTACCACTAAAAAAGAATGTCAAAAGGCCCGGCAACGTCTGATGGTACTCATTCTTTTATTCAATCTGAATGGGTCAGTTGTACTTCAACTGAGTAAGGTCATTATTGAATTTCCTTGTCCAAAGCTTGTAAAGATACAAATTGACTGTTGACCTTTGACTCACTAAGAAACTGCAAAAGTATTTCCCAGGTGTGTGTGTGTGTTTTATAGGTTCAAACATACCTGAGGCTGTACCACAGCAGGGCGGTACCCACCAGGCTGACGAGAATATGCTGCTGATGACATCAGGGGGAAAGAGGGTGACGTTTCTCTGCACCTGAAGTAAATTCAGCACCAGAGCCAGGAAGACGCCAACAGAGAACAACATGGCCCCTCGGATTACTAGGTTGGTAGTCCTATAAAACAGGGAAAGGAGTCAGGGTACTAGCAAAAGTTCTACTGTGCAAAATGACAAAACCTAATAGAACGCAAGGCGTTTAAGTACACTTATACAGCATACTGTAACCTTTGACCTGCAAACTCCAACATATCCTGTGAATGAAAGGTTGTGGGGAGTTATCGGTCTCAAAAGGTGTATGCCCCTGCTTACGGTGAGCTTTGGGAGAGAAGATGCAGGACTAACCTGTTGGTGATGACTGCGATATAGGGGCCCCAGTTAGGCCGTGGCATCTGCGGCTGGCCCCTGGTCACTGCGCCGTCGCTCATGGCGGTCAGCGTTAGCGACATTGGTGAGCCTAGGTCCGGAAAATACAGAAGGGTGAAGACTTCATTATCAGCTATTCTACTAATTGTATATTAGACTACATAATGTATTACAGCATTCTGTACACTGCCGCTCTCCCTAACATTTCTTCTTTTTTCCCTTAACAGGTTTATTTGGGGGGGATTTTCCAGTACCTTTGGAGTCCAGGGAATCAGGATGCCGTATGCTGTGAAGATTTGATGCACACTCAGATTTGTGATTTTGGGCTGGTCAGAGTAAATTGAATTAAGTGTAATTTGTGCGCATGCACACATGCCAGATTATTTCCAAAACGCTAGAAGGCATAGACAACATTTACAGTGAAGAAGCAAGAAGAAAGGATATCTGTATAACAGTGTCAGCTAAATGACACATAATGTAATGAATGTGTGAAATCTTTTGACTGGTGCTGTGTGTGTGTGTGTGTGTGTGTGTGTGTGTGTGTGTGTGTGTGTGTGTGTGTGTGTGTGTGTGTGTTTCCATTGTTATTGTATTTGAAATAATTAGAAATGCCATTACCAATGAACTATTCATTTTGTTGCTAAATATTTACTCTAATGTAAAATCATAAAGAGGTATATTTCGATGGGAGTCATTGTCCAACTCTTTGATTGACAGGGGGTCTCGAACCTGCATGTTACTCTTTAAGTAGAACACTGCCAAGAGCTTACGGTTCTGAAGCCTACGGTCACATCGCCCTTGAAGGTGTTCTGTAATTCACTGGTTCAGTCATCAGAGGCCGAACATAACATGAAACTTGCATGATGGCTTTATGATCGCCTTTGACCCAGGGCTCAATGTATTAACGTTGAGCCTACAGTGAGGTGGTGAGTTAGTATAGGTAGGTGTTGGACTACACTCACCTTTGACCTCAGTCTGTGCAATAGTAATGCAAAAGAGGTTACGTGTAGTCATCTAAGAAAGAAGATTTTACTTTTGAAATTGGATTGTCTAACAACGTGCTGTTTCGAGCAAAGTCGCTAAACATGTGTCAAGCAGCGACGACAGCATTTGACCGTATTTCCCTTGCTAACACTTGAACACCGTGAGAAGACTCAATAAAATAACTACATTACATTAATACGTGATAAAATGTATTAAAGAACAAATTACGTTAGCTATGGTGGCAGCTAGTATGCTAGGTTAGTTAGCTTGCAGTCAGTTTGCTAACATGGTTAAACTGTTAACATTATCAATGGTTACAAAAATGCATGTTATCGTAGCATACGGCTTAATGTCCAGAATAAATCTTACCTTATGTTAACATGGACGTTCTAATACATAATATAGAAATAGCTCAGCGTATAGCACGAATCTTTCTTTCTGAGAACACTTCCGGCTGTCGAAGAAGAATGAACACCAATCAGCGTCTAAAGCCATGACGTCACCACGTTACTCAAAGCTGAGGTCAGAAACCGTTTAACATTATATATAATGGTATGTATAAAAATGTTGATTTTGAAATGTTACATATGGATGTCTCACCTTATTATGAATTGCAAGATGGTGGATTAAGTTGGCATTAATATTAAAGTCATTTGCAACTTTTGAAAGTTTCTTTTAAAACGAATGCAGTGTTACAGCTTTCAGCCTCAGGAACAGCTGTATTATTTAGTCAATCTTCATCCACAAACCCACAAAAAATATTTATTTTCTCCAACATCATATATTTTCTCTTATATTTTCATTTTTGATCCTAATTCCACATGGTATTCATATTGATACACGTTTTAGGGATTAGATCTTGCTGCACAATACTCTGAATGGAAACAGCTAGATTTCTCATTATGTCATAACCCAGAGTTAACTGATCCTGGTTTATTTATAGTTTTCATGCTACATATTTAAAAACTCCCTACTCCCCAGAACTCACTTAACACTTAAAATCCCAGTGACAAAAGAAGTATGGTATGTGTGCAATGATCAAGGCCTTCAGATTAGTTGTCAGGGTCTACTTGGGCACCAAAAAGCAGCCAGGGATTCAATTGATCATCCTGCCTGTGCCACACGCTAAGGGCATTTTCATTATTGGACCATTGAGTCTCACTGTCTGCTTCTTCAGTATAAATGTGAGAGATGGCGAGCGCAGGGCGGTTTGTGGGTGTGTATGGTGATGGATCGGTGGGTCGGGCCAACATCATAAAACTCATTCCCATTAGACCGCTGCCCGTCGTGGTTCCAAAATATTACGCCCAGTGGCCTCTTTGTTGTCTATTGTTCACCTCTAACCCCCTCCTTCACTGCCCCATACCCCAATCCCAATAAATGGCTGCTGCTCTTTTTTCCATGAATGTGTCAAATGTTAGACCTGAGCAATCTGCATTGAAGGGCCTTAAACGTAATGTTTTTTATTGAATCTTCATCCATAAAATGTAAATTTACCAATGACAAAACCTGAGAAAGATTACACTCAGGATCACAAAACACACACAAATGTAAAGTCCAATGTTTTTATGTGAAATAAAGGCTTATTTTGAACATCCTACATTTAAGCAATACATTCATTATTTCTATTTAAATTATGCATATTATAATGACCTACATCTATGTAGCTTGGCATGCTCTGATTCTGTGTCTCCGGCAGTAGGGGATTAGCAAGGTTTTGGGCAGACTAAGCTAAAAGAAATAAGCTGGTACACAGTAAAAACAGAAGTGTTAATTTAACTCCTAAAGAGTTGAATTTAACTCTGTTTCAGATAACATTTGGTCCCACTCGAAATCAGTGTAGAATTTACTCTATGGTCAGTGTCACGTTTTTAGAGTTAATTCTACTCAATATTGTGTAAAAAATAACAATGAAATGTGTAAAAGTATTTAACACTATAGTTTAATGACACGGTTAAGAGTAATATAATTACACAGCAGAGTTAATTTATCTACAATTTTACTTAAAAACAGACACTAAGTGTAATATTAATTTTTCATTTCTCTAGCATATATTAATCATATGCAGTGTTACTGCACTACAATTCAATTAAAAACAAGCACAAAAACACTAGATCTCAGAACTTAAAATTTATTGTAAAAAAAATAAATAAAGCATTTCAATGTAATTGAATTTACATTGCAAACACATTGCCTTGTCTCTGACAGAAACATAACATCTGTAACACCATTAACATCACAAAATGTTTACCAGAGAAAGCAATATGGCACGACAAAGAGAGTTGTGTCATTCCCTCCATATGACATTTTGAAGTCAAAAGGCCTAGGGTAATGCAGGTTGTCGACGTGAAAAAAAACAAAATCCTGCTTTGTCCTGATCACCTCATATGCATGGAAATGTTCTTGAAATGTTACTGTACCTAAAGGCACTGTGAGTAGCAACAGTTTTTCACACATTATCAGAACTGACTCAATCTGATAAAACACAGGCACTTCAGATTCAACTTTGCCACAGATAACCAAGTTTTGGCGATAAACAAACCCATTATGTTTAGCCCAATTAACCTTCATTACCTGAATGCTACTGGGCACTTGCATTGCCATTGCAATTTCAGAACCTCCTTTTACCATATTTAAAGACACCATTTTTCCTGGACCAATGTCTAACCGACTAAAAGTTGTTGAACGTTGCCAACAATATGCCATATGATTTTGATGCTTTTTTGCCAGCGTTTTGGTAATATTTTTAAACGATTTAAGCTGTTTTTTGAAAAAATTATGCTTGCCTTCATACCTCATACACCAACTATGAAGGACAGGCCCAATTTTCTGGATGCAGCGGGGATAGTGGATAAGAAAATGGTGCTTTGGTAATAGGTTTTTCTGAGGATACAACTTCTTAAACAGTGTATGGTGATCCACAATTAAATGTTTCAAATATACACATAAACCTTGAGATAGCATGGGTGAGAATATAATGTTTATCATTTGAAGTAGTAAAAGAAGCAGGCCCCAGTGTTGGTCAGTGGAAGTTACTAAATCTCCAAAGATAAGAGGAACATTTCGAAGTAAGCACCAGGACTGAACTGCATTCAGTCCCAGATCATTTGATCCTTCACCTAAATTAACTGCGACAGGCCTGTTGTTTCTCTCTGTGTAACCATAATCAAAACTTAGTATTCTTGAATTTATTTCGCCTGATGTAACATGTTTTTCCTTCAAATACAGAAATAACAACTTCAATTCGTACTGGCCCACCCCTTCTAACACATCATGCATCACATCAACTGAGAAGTTCTCTGTTGTGTGAAAATACTCCAATGAATTTAATATGCATGACCTTTTCACACCAAAAACGTATGGAAGGGATGGATTACCAGCCATTTCTTGACAGTGAGCGGTGTGTCTATCTTTGGTGCGCAAAACTATTTTGGAAGAATCTTCAGAGAATTCTGTCTGAAAGTCCTCCTTTTCCGCTAAACAGAACCTGCAACAGTACCTTGCACTGAAAGACTCCACCAGACCAAACAAACTATGCAAACCCAAATTATCACCAGTAACCTGTATTACAGTGCCACGAACATAGCCATTGTATAATGGAATCTCAACACCATCACTCTCCAACACTTTAATGTCTCGAACAATGGGAGCAAAAATTTCACTAAAACCATAACGTTTAACATCTTGAGTATGAAATAAGGCGCATAAGTGTATGTTAGCTAAGAAAGAATTCCATTTTGGAGAGAAGTTTCTTAAAGTAAAATAAACTCCACCCAATTTATGAATACCTCGCTTAGGACCAAGAGGGTTGGCGACCTCAAAGTCATCATAGAACATCTGGATCTGTATTGTCTGCTTCTCAGTTGAGAACAGGGGGTGACTTTTAAAAAAAGATCCGTCACAAATATCTTTCAGTCTAGAGTCGCTGGTAGCTGAGCTGTGCAACATTTCTGCAACATATTGACTTTTAAATATTGACTGCAGTGTAGATAAAATTGGAATATACATGAATTTATCTTGAACAAATACCTGATCATATGTTCCAGTCTTTTTATTTCGTCTTGTGTCAAATCTTGAACCAATCACACATTCAACTGGTTCTACTATTTCCCACTTGTCAGTCATAAATTTTGATCGCTTGTATTCCGAATTTAGAATTGTGAAAGGATTCTCTAACCCCTCAAAACACGCCTCAACTTTCTTGCACATTTCCGTTTCTCTTTCATTACTACATACATGCGTTATCACTGTCTCTTTAGCATGCTGATGGATATCTTGAACAATCTCTTCCATGGAAATGACTACAGAATTCAGTGTACTTTGACTAACACCTGCTGCCTTTAGATCAGAAATTACAGCTGAACAACTATTTACAATGTATGGCGAAGATAACTGTGATTCAGTCTCTAAATATTCAGTCGACTCTTCAACATGAGAAACATTACTTGTATTGCCGGTACTTTGAGGATATGAAAGATCATTTTCTACAGAATCAACTGAACTGCTTCCATGGCACTTATTAAGATGCTTTCTTAAACCTGAAAAACTACCAAACGAACGTGAGCATCCTTCTTGACCACACTTCAGAAAAAGAGTCCTGCCTGTACATAGCCCATGAATGACCTTAAAGTGCTTAACGAGGTTGTTTGGACTTCCATGGTCACTTTTGCAAAGAAAACACTTCATGGTTTTGTCTTAACTAACGCAGCATTCTTGCCCTCAACTCTGCAACTCTAGGAGTCTCCTTTGTTTCCCCCATGTCGATGTTGTAGATGGTTGTTTGCACGAAAGTGAAAAAGCTGCTAAGGGAGTAACTGTATGAGGTACCAAAGACGTAATGGGCTTTAAAGAGTTCGTCAAAAGCTCCAACTGAACCTGTTGCCTTGCATGGAATGGCATGCTTGTCAACCACAATGTAGTAGGAGTGAATGGTGCTCTGTGTGGATCCCTGGGCAAGAAGGTAGGGCTGACTGCTCATGGTGATGTTGTCTAGATGCTGCTGCACACTGCTTCCAACCTACAACAAAACACATTCAACAGAATTGTTTTGGTGACTAACTTCTGACAATAGATCAGATCACCTCCAACTGCGCATAAGATTGAGCTGATGGAAGACATATTTTAGGATTAGTTCACTTTGAAAAAAATGTTTGCTGATAATTTACTCACCCCCATGTCATCCAAGATGTTCATGTCTTTCTTTCTTCAGTCAAAAAGAAATTAAGGCTTTTGAGGAAAAGATTCCAGGATTTTTCTGGATATAATGCACTTCCATGGTGACCAATGGTTTGAGGGTTCAAATGTCTCTCAATGTAGCTTCAAAAACTCAACACTCCCCGCAGAGAAATAAAGGTCTTATAAAGAGAAACGATCTGTTTTCAAAATTAAAATAATATACTTTTTAACCATAATCGCACGTCTTGTAGACACACATTACATCATGATGTTGGAAAGCAAAAACTAATTTAAACACCCTTTATCAAAAAAATATATATTTATGAATTAATAATAAACAAAGATATTGGACGATTTGGAAAGTTTTTCGCACTTCCCTACCCCTTTAAATGGGCTTATGTCTGTCCCGCGCGACCTTTCCAATGTCAATCTCAAGAAGCGTGGCGCATCTTGAGATTCTACAACACGTGCAATTGTGGAATTTTTATTTTGAAAACGACCGATCGTGTTGCTAGATAAGACCCTTATTTCTCTGCTGGGATGATATCAAGACTCTGAAGCTACATTGAGACAGAATTTGAACCCTCATTTAAAACAACAAACAGTTGGTCACCATGGTAGTGCATTATATGGAGAAAAATCCTGGAATATTTTCCATAAAAACCTTAATTTATTTTTGACTGAAGAAAGAAAGACATGGACCTCTTGGATGACATGGGGGGAAGTAAATAATCAGCAAAAAAAAAAAGTATAAGTGAACTAACCCTTTAAGCATACCTTTTGAAATCTAATGAGCTGATCTACAGCTTGATAGGCTGAAAGCTTTCCCGGCCTCTTTCTTCCTTGGGCAGATGGTGGAAGCAAATGTAGCAGCAGCAAGATGGCAGACATCTCATTGTCCCAGCCTACAAATAAGTAAATAAAAAGCTGGTTAACATTATGCATAGCATTCAAAATGACAACTTGCACCATTATAAAAATGTACACTACACACCTACATAACCCACAATAACAAGTAAAATTCCATTCATACCATTTTCAACTTCAGCCGCTGACTCAGCATTGCGCATCAAATCCAAGAGTTCTTTGGTGGGTACAAGTCCATGGCTTTCTTTTATTACTTTTGCTTTAAAAGTGGTTGGCCACTTCTCCAATAATTTGTTGGCCGTGACCTCACCAAACAGAAATCTGAAATCTTGTTCTATCTGCAATGTAACACACATGGACAGAAGCGATGAGTGAAATCTAATGCTACATTGGATATTTTGGTGATGCTATGAATTAAGATGTCATACCAGTCCCGGTGTGTCCAGAAATCGTGGAAAAACAGAGAAGACATCTGATGATTTGGCTACATCGTTGACCATTGCTTGCCGATATATGAAGGTCATTTTCATCTTCTCACGGACAGTCTTTTCATCAGCAGAGTGTCTCAAAACAGAAATAGCTGCTTCCACATCCTCATCAGATGGCTCTCTGTCAAAGGTACAGGGCTGACGACCAATACCTGGCCCACCAACTTAAGACAAAATAAAATGTTAAAAACTTCACAGGTCACCAATATAATCACATGTCACTGATCTGTAAACATACCTTTAGGAGATTTGCTGATTAAGGCACCTCTTTCCTCTGCTGTTTTTCTTTGTATGGTCTTTAACCGCCATGCAAGATATCCCAAACCACTCTCTGGATCGTAGTAATGTTCCTAAATGATTATAAATAAATTATAAAGGAGTACTATTAACATTTCAAAGAGTGAATATGTGCATAATATTGCAATAACTCATTTACTTACATATCCATGTTGTGAGTATGGGTCTTTTAGAAAGGGAAACAAAGCCACTATCCCCTGTGCATACATCACTCTGACACTTTTGGGGGGGGATGTCCTAGCATATGAATTCAAAGTTAACATCACACTCAAATGACAATGCACAACACAATAGGGCTGTCACTTTTTATCCAATATTCGAAGGTACATTCGAACATGACGTGAAATATCTGTAATCGAACTATGAATAAACTATTTGTTTTTTAGAGTGACGTGTAATAGCGCAATTTTACAGTCTATGATTAGTTGATTGCCATTCTCCCTCTCTGGCGCGCGCATGCTGCGGAGCACAGTCTCTGTCTTGCATGCGCGTGCTCTAGATTGCGGGAGATTTGAACTAATATGCGTGATAAACTAATCTTTCAGGCATTAGACTGACCGGGTGGACAATTCAGCTTGAGAAATCGGGGGTGTGGCGTGTAAAACCTATATGCGTGAGAGTTGGCATCTCTCTAGAGATAATGCACAGAACAGCCAGCCTGAACGGACATGCAATTACGAGCCGAACTCATCTAAAAAGCAGTGTTGAGAAATATGTTGGCTTCTACACCGGAGATGGTAAAGTAACCGTTGAAGTTGTGTGTGGCACATCTGTGAGTGCTCCAAACATGCATTCTCCACCGCGGGGAACATTGCCAATAAAAAGAGGGCCGCACTTGTTCCAGATCAAGTTGATAGATTGGTGTTTCTAGCAAACAATATTACAGTAAGGAAAGAATATTCGAATGCATTGCTTGATATTCGATATCCGTTCAAATTTGATTTTTTTCAAAAGTGACAGCCCTACAACATAATTGACATAATTCATATTTGTAAAATAATAACATTGTTTCTTTACAGCCCAGCAATATGCTTAATGCTCACCCATGTTTTTCTGTCATCTCAGCAGCAAGTATGTTAATCATCTGTCTTCTGGTAGCATCCGTCAGGGATTGAGTTTTCCCAAATTCTTGGATGATGCGTTCACCACCAGGCTTAGAAGTTAAGATTTTTTCAATCAGCTGTAGGTGGAATAAAATGTGCTTTCCGTTATTGTAAAACCATATGTAATAATGATGAAAAAAAATGTCATCTAAAGAATAATGGTGAAACAATATTCAGATTGGATTTAACAATTAAAGTAATTTTGACTTAGCAATTTCAACCACTTACCTCTTTTGCCTCAAGGTTAATGTGGCATGGCCTTTTAGGCTGGCTTTCTTCTGCAGCGGCTTCTTCTTCAATGGGGTCACAACGCGTGAAATTCAGGATGACGGTGTCCTTAGATGTACCCGGGCATGATGATTGAGAGGCACCTGTTCATTATGAAATTGGTACAAAACATATAAACATTTTACAAGAAAAAAGTTATTTTAATACAATAAATGTTCTCATTTCTTGCCTTTAAAATAAACAAACTAATTTGTGAATTGTCTGAATGAATACCATGTCCTCCATTGTCCAGCATGATTCTCAAAGTTCCAGGTGACTCCTTCACTATTTCTTCAAAAACCTCTGTGTCAACTTCTGTGTCTGATTGGTCATACACCTTAATGTCTGGCTGCCTGCTTTCTGGTATCTTGAATTTTAGACACACTGTAAAAAAATAAATAAAAAAATGAATTCCTTTCTCCCAAGATTCAAAGTTCATATTTAAGTTTGCCTCATGTATTCACTAAATGATGAAAGACAAGTATATGCAGCCAATATTTTATGTAACTGAAAATATAAAGCACAACAGAATTCTGTTGAATTACAACAGAATAAACTTTAAATGATTATTGACCTAGATATCAGATAACATAATAGGTTAAAGCTGGATTATTGTGTCATTGTGTGATGTATACAGCTTTAACCTAATGTGCCCACCTTCTTTCAAGAAAGCGTTGAATGTCAGCTCAGACACCTTGACATATTTCTGCTCTTCCTTGAATTGAACACGCAACAGCATTGTGTATCTGTTAACAAAGAATATATATATATATATTCAAAATCATAGTTTAGGGCTGGTTCAACTAACGTTAGAGTTATCTTACACATCCATTTGTCTCATGCACTATGCATTACTTAGATGTTATACTGCAATTACATAGGGCGCCCGAATTAGACAAATTTATGCTGGTTGAATATAACGTTAACTGCAGCAAATTAGGCTTAATGTTACGTTAGTTAAAGTTAACAGGCCCGGTGTCCATTAGCAACTGGGCCGAAGTTAGCTAGCTCATTATTTTAGTTCGAACAGTAACCCGTTAAAATTGTTAACCCATGTTAAACAAACACGTCATGCATTCAGTGATTTAAGCTATCGTTTTATAAGACCAACATTAACTATCAGAAGCATGCTATTGCTAACATTAACTGTGACCAGTATATTAAAACCTAACTCAGATTAACGTTAGCTTGGAAGCTAAAAATAAGTTAGCTATTAACTGTATTAAATATTGTATTGTTAATAGTGACCGAGTTAACGTTATTTTACGCATAAATCATTCGGACCAACTTCATTCGTGAAAATATTAGGCTACAACATAACGTTACATAAAGAAACACACACAGTTAACGTTACCGATACGGATTGATATAACTTGTAATATGACCTCAATTTATCAGCACATCTCTAAAAGATGTAAAGTTACAGGTTTGTTGTGGAAAACACAGAATATTACTTACCTAGCAATATCAGTAGCTTTGCGTTGCTCTTTTCGCGATCTCCATCCACCGAAATGCGTGCCGTTTGATGACGAGCAGCGAAATGGCGATTATTCTTTTTTTTTTTTTTTTTTTTTTTTGTGGCGGGTATTTATCACTGCTGTAGAGTTAAAATTGTCATTGTGTTTCTGCAGATTTTACACTCACTTTTAACTCCATTGATAGAGCAGCTTTACTCCCAAAAATGTTGAAAATACTCTATCTGGGTTAAAATAACTTTACTCTGAAATATTAACACCCCATTTTTTACTGTGTAGACACTGGTGCCTCACCCGTGTTGTCATACTGACATTTAACACAAGAACATCCAACAAGCAAAATGTTGAAACAATTTGCAACAAGGTGTCGGCTAAATAACTCCTGAATCACAATAGAAAGTCAAGTGATCCCTGATGGCCAGAGCTGACACCTGTAGGTAACGACATTTTGAGGACACACACACAGACATTTGCAGGAGAATCACACGAGGAGGATATTAAATATAGAAAGAATGAGGGATCTTTTCTCTTTTTTGAGCAGCATCAGGGAGAAGCGCATCTCTCATCTGCAGGCAGCGGAATCAGAGAAGAATAATCTGTGGCGCATGATTGTCTGAACAATTTCCTCGAAATATGAGGACCAAAATGCAAATATCCTGTTACTGACAGCATCACAGAAGCTGTGGCAGTATGTGCATGGCATATTGAATGATAATGACAAAGAGGGGCTGTATCCCCTGTGAGCAAGCCTGCTGAACAATGATTACAGATTGGCTGATGTGTCCTTAGACTCACAAGGGACTCTGATTCTAATGCTAATCACAGCTTCCCCCTTTGAAATATATCTGTACTTGCAAGGCACGAGAAAATTAGATGGAATATCCCAGTTAGGCTGTAATTGTATAATAAAGCCCCGCTTATTTACTCACAGGGATGTGTACTGTGTCTTAAACCTACTGCACCACCTGCTGGTCTCAGGCTGGTACCAGGGTGATACAAGCTGGTTTGGTTCAAGGGCACCTAAAAGCAATGAGCTGCTGACGAGCATAACATGTAGATGTATAAGCTTAACTACATCCTGGATTATTTCATTGGCTATTTGAGGTGGAGAGCCTTTTAAATAGTCTCAGTATGGATTCCACCCTGGTTCAGCTTTCACCCCTCTTGTTGCTCTTTCTTCTTCAGACTGCATAAGTCACACCGTCTCCTCCCACCTTTCATCTTGGAATGCACTCTCTGAGGAGAGAAACAAGTAGATCCGAGGCCCAGTGATCCTCAGCTGCACACCCAGTGTAGGTTAATGGAAGGGAGAAGAGTCTGAGCTCAGGCAGGCTGCGATTGGCTAGCCGCTGACATGCAGCTTCTCGGCAGCACAACCTGTCACTGTTAATCAGGAGCATCTCTTAACAGTCAGCCAGGGCTATCGGAGAGGTGAGCCCATTGCTATTCCGGATGAAATAGATGATAAATCATTTGTACCTAATTAGTGCTCAGCAAGGTTACAACTGACATGTATTTTCATCTTAATTAGGAGGGAAATTTGTTCCATTAATTTAATTTGGTGAGCATGAGCGCCTCTGCACCTAACTAAGTTAATCTTACACCTGTCATGGTGGAAATTGAGTTGGCCCTTGAATCCCAGGGGAGATGGGTTAGGGGCTGCTGCTTTAACCATCCTCTGCTCAGTGTAACTGAGAAAGTAACTGTCATTTATTATCGTACTCTAATGTTTGGCGATGAGGATGGATTTATGAATGATGGTAAATACAGTGGGTTAAGTTGTGTCTTTACTCACATTATGTACCCATAACATCTAAAAACGGATTGGGGAACACAGGTGGGGCTTTTACCTTCAATGCGCTGCAGCCAACCAATAAGCTAGGCATACCTTCATCCTAAAACAAATATTTAAGCAAATCTAACAAATGTGCATTATGGAGAAAAACGTGTTCCATCATGGGGGCTGGAGGCCGTTACTACCCACAGTTCTGATTTACAGCCTTCCGATATGTCTTGTCTCGCTGCAGTCTAGCGGGCAGGAGGAAGTCCAAGGACGAGGTCTCTTTTCATTGTTGAAGGCTGTATGAAGCTGTAGTAATTGCCCCTAAGAGGATGATGGGGAATGACTGCTTTAGTAACTATAAGGTTTGTAATAGAATTCTTCACTGCCTCTCGGGCACTCAAGCTGACAGCCATTACCTGAACTGATGCATAGTCTATTACAGGATCCCCCGCTTTAATAAGAGTGTCTATCACGTGAACTACAGAGATGTCAGGTGCCAAAGCATGCACTCTCACCCATGTGTGAAGGTTTAACCCAACTGTAATGGCTTTTCTTTTAGACACTGCTGCAGAGCCTTACTACTATCTAACAGAGAAAAAGTAGACTTTTACTTGGCCCACTAGGCCCTGGACTGTACATCATTGGAAAAGGTCCTATAAAGGCTTTTTAGCCAGCATCTCACCAGTATAATATTGAAGGACTTTTTTATACCATTATTTCAATTTGTATATAAATTAGAAAATTACCAATTTGCCTCAGAAGGCTTTACAGTCTGTACACATGCAACGTCCCCTGCCCTAAAACCCTCACATCAGCGAAGTAAAAACTCCCCCATAATTAAAAACCCTCCAATGGGGAGAAAAACTGAAGAAACCTCAGGGAGAACGGGAGAGGAGGGATCTCTCTCCCAGGATGGACAGAATGCGATGGATGTCATGTGTAGAATACGTTCCATTCATACAACTTAAATGATTTAAATAGACAGAGTTGATATCTCATTGGAGAAGGCGACAAATACATGAGCAACCACACTACTTTAATATGTTTTTCTCGTAATATTTAGTATAATCTTTAACTACAATGCATTCACCTTAGATAGTCCCAATTAGGTTTCAATGTAGAATTTCCCTGACTTTCACGCCTTGACTAAACTTCATAAAGTTCAGTCTGCCCTAAAAGGCTTGTCAGCAGTATACCTGGGAATAAGAGTATTTACTTAAATCAAAAGTAAATATAGGTAAAAATAGGTTTGTGTTTATATATATATATATATATATATATATATATATATATATATATATATAAATAAAAATAGTTATAGCAATTAAATTAGCCATCCTGCCCAATAAGAAGTTTGATTCTTTTGGAGCAATTTACTGTTAATACCGCCATGCTTCTAGTTAAAAAAAAACACTGAACTTTCACTTGTAATAGAGTATTTGACAGGACCCCCTGGGAAGCATGGAGATAAAGGACAGGACAAGCTTTGGAGAACCAGCTGTGAATGTACCACGATCAGACAATGACAGAAATAAAACGCATGTGATGCGTGTAACCATTAACACGGCTACAGTCTAATTAGTGGGTAAATAGGGAATAGCACGAAATGATTCAATTCACAAGCCTGTAACCATATCTTTCACTCCAAAGATAGCATTTATTTCATAAACTCATCCTTACATAGTTTACTTCATATACTTGATTACACATAGGGTAATGTCAAAGGCCATCAAATGCTTTGTCAAATACACAACTCAAAAGGATTAAAGTAGCCGAGTGTGAGTAGTGGAGAATCATTATTAGAGTTCACCCTCTCTTTCCCATCATGAGTCCACTCTACTTTAAAAGCCAGTGAGCACCTGCTTCCTGTCCTTCAGCAGCTCCTCCTGGGCCATGGGCTCGATGATGGCGCCCATCTGGGTGACCACCTTTGGCTTGCTGATCTTTTTGACCGTCCGCTCCGTGTTCCAGGTGCGTCCCAGCGGAGAGCGGATGGTGCTCTCAAACTGTGCGTGGTTCTCAAAGGGAAAGGGCAGCGAGCTCACCTGGTGGAGGCTGGTGGAGGCATTTCTCTTTTCTGACATGATGACGCTGGGCAGATGTTGATCTTTCCTGGGTGGAGGTGACACCGTCTTTATCTTGAACCTCCTGCGTTTGCGGCGGGATGGCTTGAGACTCGTCCCTCCCCACTCGCCCCACCCAGGAAGGGTCAGGTCAACCACCTTAGGCATCCCTGCATCTTCCTGCTTGCTCTTGTCCTTAAGGAAATCTGAGATAACGTCATCTCCAGCAAAGGCCTCTTTAATGAGTCCCCTCTGGTCCAGCTTGTCATCACAGTCCTCAGTGTCCTCATTGTCTTCGGTGGTTAGAATGAGAGGGACTTGAATGACCTTAGTCCCTTTGGTGAGAACCTCTTTCAGCTCGATCCCTCGCTTCCTCTTTCTGTTCTTGTCCATCTTTTGAGTTGCAGAGGGCAGGATTTCAGTGTCTGGGGGCTGCTGAGGTGGAGCAGCTGCTACACCACTGGGTAAATTCTCCTGAATGAGGAGCTCCATGTCTTCCAGAGTCCTAACCCTGATCAGATCTTCCTCCAGCTGAGTTGAGTGGTCTTCACCTGCCTCAGCGGTATTTGCTTCAGCCTCTAAGAGGCTGTCTGCTATTCCACGGAATAAATTTGTGAACTCTGAGAGCTTCTCTTCCTCTTTGTCTGACACATCTGGGTTCTCTGCTGCAACTTTGTCCTCCTCATCGTCCACATATGTCAAAGGCGCTACATCAGTCTCCAGAGCATGACGCAGTTTCCTCCTGCTGTCAAACTCTCGGAGAAGCGTTTCCTCTTCTGTTTCCTCAACGTCCTCCTCATCCTCTCCTACAGTATTTCCAAGCCCCTCTGCCGTGAGATCCACAGTATTACTTATGTCTTTTTCTTTATGCTCTTCAGACAGCTTCCCTCTCATCCAGGGATTTAAAGAATCCAGTACTTGCTCTGCATCATTTACCAGTTTGGGAAGCACCTCTGCGTCGCCTTCATCCTTCTCCTCCTCCTCTTCATTCAGTGAGCTCACAAACTTCTGGGTCAGCTTCCTGTTTACCGCCAGCTGCTGCTGCATGGCTTTGCGAGCTTCATCATCATATTTGGCCATGATTGCCTTCGACTTGGCCCATTTGCCACTGTTTTGGTGCTTCAGGGACATCCTCTCTTGCATCCTGGACACCTCAATCTTATTCAGCTCCTCTAGAGCAGAGGCGGGGTCAGCCATCACCATCTCATCAAACTGCTTCAGGAACTCTTTACGTTTTGACTTGTTCTGCACTTTGTGGTATGTCTTGCTCTTTATCTTCTTCTCTCTCCGTGCCTTGGCCTCGTAGTAGGACTGCAGTGCCCGGGCTTTCTGCAGCTCTGCGCGACGGATCTTGGCGTCCTCCAGGCTCATTGCCCTCATTGAAGCCTCTTCGGTTGGGGTCAAGATGGGGTCGTTGATGGGCTGCTTGTTAACAGACAGAACTGCAAAGATCTCCTGCTCCAGGGGCGTCTGCGCCTTCCAGCCGCTCACCACCCTTTCCATGGGTTTAGGGCCAGTGGGCTCCTGGTTCAGGGGGAACACCAGCTGCTCCGCCCTCTGGTTCTGTTTGATGATGCTCTTCCACCGGGTCACCTCTGTAGCGGCCTTCTGGAATGCCACATCCCTCTGGATCCTCTGACTCTCCTGCTTGCTGAGAGGGCACGCAATGGGCTTTGTGCTCCGCTGCAGATTCTTCAGCTGCTTTTTGGTCTTGGCCGGGACGGCAGAGGTTTTCTCTACGGTGCCGATGAGGTCCGACAGGTCGATCTTGTCGCCCTCCCCGTCCGCCTTAACGGTAAACTCTGACATCTGGACTGACGGTTCGGATCTCTCTCTCAGCGTTTTCTTCCTCTTACTACCGAGAGCGCTGATGGCTTCCAACAGCTTTTGCCGTTTTCGTTCATCTTCGCCGTCCTCCCACTCCTCCTCACTAGTAATGACTTCATCTGCTTTACTTAAATCCTCCTCATCTTCTTCATCGTAAACCACACATGGCGTTTCCGCTGCAGTTGTATCCAATACCTTGACAACGGTTTTACTAACTTTCTTCTTCGAAGCTTTAGCCATGTTGAAGCACACGCCGACGGAATGGAGGGGACTGTATACACGTGAGCCGTCAATGGAGCTGATGTCGTAAATGAGTGGCTGTAATTGTGGCAGCACTGTCGCAAATCACATCGGTCCGTGTACCTTTTGATCGTCCCTTTTACCGTAAAAAACAGAAAACCAAAACACTCGTTCCTCGTTTTTCGTTTCTAATCCAAAACGGTAAAACGGAAGTCGGCGGCCGTTTTCTCCTTTTTCGTTTACAACCAAAAAAGGAGACCAACTGAGTGTCATTTCCGCAATTGGAACAGCAGCTGACTTGATGACGTCACCACGTCAGCTGGTCTTGCTAATACGTTTAAATTTAGTTTTTGACTTAAATATTTTACTATTAACAAGCTTTCCTCTCATTTTCATTTATAATTAGAAATGGTATATATAATATTGAGCACCATATTACATATATATATATATATATAATCAGTCATTAAATAACTAGCTTTATCATTTTAGGAGGAGGAGGTTGGATACAGTAACAAAAAATAAACTATTATACTAAAATACTTGAATGCACACACACCTACCGTTTGTCTTGTTTCTCAAACATCAAGAGGCTAATAATCAGTATAGTGGTCCTCGTACAGCAAGCTGCTGACCACACATCAACGATCTTACAGACAACTATACAATAATTCATATGTGGAATTATTTTATTCATTATTATTATAATTCAGAGCTTCAGAGTTTCTTTGAAGCTGAAGTTCTGCTGCCGATTTAGAGTCTCGATGACGGTCTCCTCATGTTTTAGTTTCAATGCACAATGATGGACAATGAACAAGCTGCACTCTGCGGTTACAGACAATAGGTTAAAGTTTAATATAATAATATTTAAACATGAAGTTATGAATCTAAACTCTGTACTCAAACAGACGTAATCGGTGAACATCATCAGTCTCTGACACCACATTAAAACGTATGAAGACTCGTTATAGTACAGTTAAATATCATGTATAACCGCTACGGAGACGTGAAAACCGGCGGAGCATTTCACAGAAGACTCGCCGAAAACAGGCTGCTTTCTGGGGCCTGAGACGAGCTGACCGTCCGGTGCTGCAGGGTCTGACGGTCCGTTAACTACACTTCACATCTCCATCCACGGAGCAGATTGTAACAACAAAAGTTGCTTTAACAACTAACTTCAGTCATAAAATTGCATTACGTTATAATGCACGTTAAATAAAGTAGTATTTAAAAACTTCGACATAAAGTTGTGTTTATTTTCCTCTGTCGTTGTTGCCTGTTGCTGAGGTGAAGTGCATTCTGGGATATGTGGCTCTCACATGAACAGACGAGCCTGCTCCGATGCATGCCCGGTAAAATGGGCGAGTCACATCCGGGTATTAGGACCGTTCTCGGCCAGATGCGGACTTTAGAATTGGAACAGTACTCGGGCTGCGACTGATGACGTTTCACGAGTCCACGAGAACAAACGTATACACAAGAACGCATATTGAGAAAGGGCCATATTCTAATGTATCATTTTGTGTGAAGTTAAACGTAAAATGATTTAGAAAAACAAATACCACGTGCCCGTCATGTGTTACGGTGACGTCATCATCACTGCAGCTCATCATGGCGGCGGCTCCGTCGGTTTTCCACAGAGTGGGAACTGGTTCTAAAGTCGGAGCCCAGTATGACCAGGACGGAAACCTTATTCAGGTGAGGCGCGTTTGAATCCATTTAAACTTGACTGTAACGTCAGAACTAATACCTGGTTGACATTAGCTAAAACATAGCTTTTAACGGGGTAGAGGGGAATGTAACTGAATCCTTTAAATATCTCATAGTAAAGTTGAATTTAATAGTTTAAAGAAAACAGTTAAGAATTCTCCATAATTCCAGGAATCACATGACGGTAGATGTAAACATCCCGTAATAAGTCAACACTAAAGTTAGCTATTAGCTATCCCATCTAACACTGCTAACCGGGCCCCGGATGTGTGTCCTCAGGTGGAAACCCGAGAGGATGAAGAGCAGAGCGTCAAGCTGGCGGAGATCCTGGAGCTGCTGCTGGCTGCTGGGTACTTCAGAGCTCGAATTAAAGGCTTGTCCCCTTTTGATAAGGTACACCCAGGAGCTGTGTCTTGTATCATAGGACAACCTGTTTATGCAACAATGAGGCATCACGAGACACCTTTAGCTCGTCAATTCAATTAGCTACAAATTCGCCTCAGAGGGCTTTACAGTCTGTACACATGCGACATCCTCTGTCCCAAAACCCTCACATCGGCACAGGAAAAACTCCCCAAACAATGAAAAAAACCCTTCCATGGGGAAAAACTAGATGAAACCTTGAGAACGTCAAAGGAGGGATCCCTCTCGGACTACAATGGATGTCATGTGTACAGAATGAACAATGTAAAAGCTGTACAATACATTCAATTCCTATAACAGAAATTATTCAAATAATTGTGAGTAGTAAGCCAGGTGTACGGCAGGACCACTGCAGGGACAACCACCGTCAGATAGAACCCCCATCAGATAGAACCACCATCCACGGAAGCCTGTGGGGAGAGAAAGCATAAAGACTTTAGGAAGGGGTAATGTTGGTTTATGATGACAGTAATAGTAATGTGCTAAATATTTAAAATAATAATGATGATGATGGTGTGCGTAGGGCCACAGCAGGAGGCAGGAACAGGGTCCAGATAGAACCATGATCCATGGAAACCTGTGAGGCTGGAAATCACAACAAACTCCTTGGAAGAAGCTGAATTAGTGATGTGCATTAAAAAAACATGGATTATTGTAGAAGGAGAGAGTGAGAGAGGAGCTCGGTGTGTCCTAAGAAGTCCCCCGGCAGTCTAGGCCTATAGCAGCTTAACTTAAGGGCTGGTCCAGGCTAACCTGATCCAGCCCTAACTATAAGCGGTATCAAAGAGGACATTTTTAAGCTTCATCTTAAAAGAGCTGACCAACGCTGCCCCCCGGACTGAAAGTGGAAGCTGGTTCCGCAAAAGAGGAGGTTTGATAACTGAAAACTGTGGCTCTCATTCTACTTTTTAAGACTCTAGCAGCCACAAGTAACCAGCATCTATGGAGCGAAGCTGCCTTGTAGGGCAATACGGTGTTAAAAGCTCTTTAAGATAAGATGGTGCCTCACCAGCAAGTGCCTTGTAGGTGAGGAGAAGTACCTTAAATTCTATTCTTGATTTTACAGGGAGCCAGTGCAGAGAAGATAATACAGGAGTTATATGATCCCATTTCTTTGTTCTTGTTAATACACGTGCTGCAGCATTCTGAATCAGCTGGAGAGGTTTAATCAGGAATCAGGAATCAGGAAACGTTTATTGCCATAGTATGTTGTACATACATGGAAATTGTCTTGGCGGAAGGTGCATGAAGACAGTACAATAAAGACAACATAGTGCAAATGAGATAAAAATAGAATAAAATAAAAGTATAATAAAATTATAAAAGCGATTTACAAGAGCAGCCTGATAACAATTGATAAGAATGACAGTAATCCAGTTTAAAAGCAACAAACGCATGAACTAGTTTTTCTGCATCACTTTGACACAGGAAGTTCCTGATTTTCGATATGTTCCGTAGATGACATAAGGCAGTCCATGAAGTCTTCGTTATATGAGAGTTGAAGGACATATCCTGATTGAAGCCTCAGGGGATAAAGAGACACGTTTTACTAGGGACTCTTTGAATTCCCATGAATCAATAATCCCAAGAGGCCTCACACAGTGAAGTGAAACACTGATTCATCCCAAAGTCAACCTCTGCTGCCGTCCCTCTCTCCTCTCCAGGTGGTAGGTGGTATGACCTGGTGCATCACCACATGTAACTTCGACATCGACGTGGATCTACTTTTCCAAGAAAACTCTACTATTGGCCAGAAAATGTAAGTGTTATTCCGACAGAAGGGAAAGAAGTGTGGGTAAGTGTTTGGTCACCATCCGATACGAATTAAGGCATGATCAAGTCCAGTGGTGGGCAATTTAAAGAGATACTAATGCAAAGATCTATGATATTGTCAGAAAGGTGGAACCAAGTTCTTGAAACTGGACTCTAGCTCCAACCTACATGCCTGCTAACCAACGAATGCGTAGGAATGTGTAGCCAATCTACACATCTAACGCACATGACCACCAAAGCTGACTTTGTGTCCAGTCCAGTGGTCAGATTATTTAGCAGTTAGACTTTTCTTTCTTTCTTTCTGGGTGTTAGGGATAAGTCATGAGTCCACATTATAATTTTATCAGGGCATGGCTTTTTGTTTTATTTAGTCGCTAAAGATCTGCTTAGCAAGGCAGTTGTGTAATATTCAACTGTCAGGTTAGACATGATTAAGCCTGTTTTAATGTGTATATACTGACTTAATCTATGGGAACATTTTTATGAAATTTGGGACTTTTCAGGGTCTTGGTCAATCCCATTGTTTTTGGGGAAGCTCATTGCGGGGAAATATTTCTTCAGTGATGCGCCTTTCATTTTGCAGAGCCCTGACTGAGAAAATAGTCTCTGTGCTACCAAAGATGAAGTGTCCACATTGCCTCGAGCCACATCAAATCCAAGGCCTGGATTATATCCACATTTTCCCAGTGATACAGGTCAGGAAGTACATTCTAAACTGAGACACCAACTCTCCATATATTAATATTCACAAAAATGTTTCCACGACCATTATATTAAGCGGTTCAGGTTGATAATGTTTCTTTATATTTGACACACACAGGTGACCACACATGCGCCAGTTGGAAAATGTTGATTCATATCAAAACACTAATTCAGTATTTGCTCATCAATATGTTGGAAATGTGGTGCTAACAATAAGCGCCCTACCCTCTGAGTGATTGTGCTGCGCTGGAATGAATGATGACATTTAGTATTACACACTTTGCGTGGTCTGAAGACAAGAACAATTCAATCGACCATTTACCCAGTTAGAAGCCTGACCTGCACAGTTTCCTCTGGTTCATCCCTGTATCTGATCACATCTGTGTTGCGTCTCCTGCCAGTGGTTGGTGAAGCGAGCGATAGAGACCAGGGAAGAGATGGGCGACTATGTGAGGGCCTACTCTATTTCACAGTTCCAGAAGACCCACTGCTTACCAGAGGTAACTACACAGTATCCTGGCAAAGCCAGGACTTGTATCGGCTTGCGGCAGGGCATCTGGATAGTGGACAATTTAGAGAGAGTGTGAGTAATCCATGTTGGGATCAGTTATGTAATAACACAGAAATCACACAAAGGCACAGAACATAAAACATATCTATATGCTCATGAAGTTTATCTGACATCAGCACACACTTAATAACCCAAGCCAGACAAGTTCAAGTCTGTAAATCCATACAATGTTTCAACTGGTCTTAATATCAATATTTTGAGGTGTTTTTGACTGCAGAATAAAAATAATTCAAAAAGAAAATTTAGGAACTAGGATATGTTAGAATGGTTGAATCTGAATTCAAATTAATGAAATACTTGAACAAGAAGTATGAAAGAACATTTAAAATGAATAGTGACTTAGTGTCTGGTGATTTGTCTTATACTTTCACTTATTTGTATCCTCTTTCCTTATTTAACAACCATGTTTGTCCTGTGAAAATTGGCCTAAATAGTTAGTTGAAATATATAGTAGAAAAACACAACCAAGTATTAGAATTTGAACTGTCATATGGAATAATGCATTAACCTGGTGTGGGAGAGATTTAGATATTTCTTATTTATTAGAATGTTGCATAAATATAGTCCTCTAAATAAGGGTTGTTTTGGACTGTGAAACTCTTTGGTTTAGGATGAAGAGTTTCTCCAGAGGAAAAACAAAGCTGTTAGGACCGTTCTGGATGTATTGGTGAGTTGCTAGCCCATCAGGCAGCACATAAACTAAATTAATCTGGTAACTCCAGGGCCAGGGAAGTATTTGCGCCCTTCCTGGTTTCTGTTTTTCTTTTTGTTTCAGATTACCGGACACATTTTTACAAATTGCAGTTTTTAACTTATGATTTCATTTATTAACAAAATCTAAAAATATCCAAACCTACCTGGCTGTATGTGAAAAAGTAATTAACCATAATAACTGGCAGGAACAACTGCAATCAAGCATTTGGATAACCATCCATTTAAGTTTGACAAATAACCAAAAACACAAGAAACCAGGAAGGGGGGAAACACTTTTGATTTGCTGAAGTGATTAAGATTACGTTTTATGGTGCAAGTTGAAAACAATAAGTACAAGCCATTTCTGAGAAGTTAGTATTTTTATTTAGATACTATAAATGTTTGTCTTTGCTAATGAACACCGTTATCGTATGGTTATGTTCAGAATGTTTACAAACCTCAGAGGAAGTACAGGAGGCAGAAAGATGCAGGTCAGCTGCTGGATGAAGATTCCAGGGTTCACTCCACTCTCCTCGAATACGGCAGGTAAGATTTCACGTCGGGAGGTGCTGTGTTTTTTTTGTTGTTTTGTTGCTCTTTCACTTTTTCTTTTTTCTGTATAATGTTCAAATGAACAGCAAAAGGGAAGGTAGCTGGTTACCATATCAGATGCTTCTATTTTGAAGTTGCAGCAGCAGGAATTGTTCTGTTGGCATCAGCATTTATTAGATTACATTACATGTCATTTAGCTGACTCTTTTATCCAAAGCAACTTACAATAAGTGCATTTCCAGATAGAGATACAGATATAGATGAAAGACCAAAGGCTCAATCCCCGTTGTGTTAGGGTGACAGATGACATGTTATTTTTAAATTGGCATGTTGGAGAAAGTATCTGTCATTAATTTGTTCTTCCCTGTATCCGGAAGGTAACTGCAAAAATGAACAATTTAGTAACCCCAAAACATTGTTGCCAAACTGTTTAATGAAACACACACAGTTCTACAACATATTGCTTCTCCTTTCATCAGCAAGCCACGATGACCTTTGACCCGAACCCCTGTCATGGCCTATTGTTATCTGTTATCCACACATCTTATGCACAGTGTGTTATCTGTCTGACAATGATTTCTCATTCATCCATCTCCACATCTGTATTAGACTGTCCCATTTTCTGCTGTAAGTACTGTATGAGCTGTAAGTACTCTACTCACAGCACGATGTTCTGTTCTCAAACTGTCATGGCATGATGGATGCAAACTGGGCTGCTACTGTGTTGTTGTTTTGTCTAAACTATGTATCTAATCAGACAGTCCTGTTGTGAAGGGGCTGGATCACCGCCACTTGATGTGTTGATGTTGCATGGTGTCTTTTGGAGTATTGGCGATTATGTATTTCCTTTTTTACGTTTGACAATATTCTCTGTCTCTAGGCGTTATGGATTCAGCAAACCGTCCAAACAAGACACGGTAGGCTTGTCAAGGATTAGTTTTTTACCGGGGAAATGTTCTTTTTTTCCTTGGAGAAGCATTTACTTTCCCATTGATCACTCATCAGCCCAATAGCGTAAGACACACTGCTTGCTTCCTTCTGCATCATCCTGCCCCACCACTATTGTTATAGTATGGAAGTAAATCTGTGTCATCGGGGGTTGAAATAAAAAAGGTGATTGAATTTCTAGCACTGAATATTTATGCATTGAAATTATGTACCTGAATGTTTTTCAACATTAAAACACCAAAAAACACCAAAAAAATTCAACCTAAAAAAAATCACTGTTAAAATATTCAGCCGCAAAAAATTCAGCCGTGAGACACCAACATCCGGGACACTAAGGCAGAGTAATCGATTCTAGATTCAAGATGAGGAGCGTGCGTCAAGCTAAAGGAGCGAGCACCCAATACACCTTCGTCTTCGGATTGTAGCCATGTCCAATAATAACGGGGCTTTAACTCTTGTGTGTTGTAACATGTGTGTTGATCAGTTATTGCACTGACTGACTCTTCCACAGAGCCTCTTCCTAGCGCAAACAATTACAATATATCATCAAGAAGTTCAATAACAATGCAGTATATAGACACAGAATAGCCATTTCAAACTAAATAATATAAAGATCTATTAATAATTCAGTGATCTCGATGGCCTTTTCGGCAGTTGAAATAGAAAGTTGATTCAATTGAGGTTTTTAACAAAACTGTCCGTGTTGAAGTTGCATTGTGGGTAATGTAGGCTGTATGGAAGTTGAATGTCTGCTCCATTGATCTTGACACTAGTTTTTCAAACTGCGTCGGGAGTGGCAGTGATATGGGAGTGTAATGCAGACGCAGGGGAAGGCGTCCTTCTCATCTTGTCCGTCTTGCCCCTCCCCCCCCCTCCCCCCAGGTGGACCAGAGGAAGGCTTCGCTGGCCAGTGGCTCTCAGGCAGCGGCCCCCAGGATGGCCGACCTGTCAGACCAAGACCACTTGCAGACAGTGGAGGAGGTGAGCACTTTCTGCATTATATAAATACATAGAATTAATACTGGCAGCGGGAAAGTACACATGTGATTAGGGTTGGGTATCGTTTGAATTTGAGCGATTCAGATTCCTGGTTTCGATTCCGGTTCCCAGCGATTCTCGATTCCGATTCTTTTAAGAGGCAGGGTCAAAAAAGTTTAAGTTTAAGATATTTTAAATGAGCTAGCTAACCAAGGGTCTTTCTGAAGGAAATAGTCTGACCTTCTCCATCAATGTTAATTATTTTTATTAACTTTACTATGAATTTCTAACAGGGCTGTTTTCAACTACAATATAAATATCAAACTATGAACTTGAATTATATTCAAGTTCATAGTTTATGATAAATTTATGAATATATTTTAACAGGGGTACACTTTCCTCCAGAGAGCTTTATTTTTGAAAACTCACAAAAACACATTTACACGTGAGTGTATGATACTGCAGGTACTTAATCAGAGGAAGAGGCAGCGCGTCAAACACGGGGCACACAGGGGGGGGCGCGCAACTCTCCCAACCTCAAATCAGGGACACTTTCGCTGACTGGGGACTGCTGGCGGTCGACGCGGGGAGTGCTAGTACAATCTTTTTTTTTTCTTTGCAGCGCCAGCCTCACTGCTCATTTTAACAGATAGGACAGCTCCGCTCTGGCCACCCGGCACCCGCGCGCGCACACTGGTCTGATGCGTCACAAATTCACAACAACCGGGAGTTTTTTGCCGAGTTTTCGGTTTGTTTCGAGAAGTGTAACCACACTTTGGACCGCCGACGCACGCTATACATGTTCGATCGCGCTGTTACGCCAACACTTCCGGTGGACGCTTCTTCGTTGGTGTTCAGCGGTTTCTATTTCCGGTCGGCGCCGGCGGACTGAGAATCGAAACTAGGAATCGAATTTTAAACTTTTGAACGATACCGGGTAAATCGCAAGGCTAGTTCCGATTCCAATCGATTCTCGATACCCAACCCTACATGTGATATATATTTTTAAAGGCTAGATAAAATATGGGAATCTTTTTGATTCAAGATATATTGTTAATAAAATGTTCTATATATTGAATGAGAATATACTTATAAATTTGACCTTTCCTTGAATGTGATGTTCCTGTGGTTGTTTTTTCTCTTAGATGCGTATCAAAACACTCATGACCAGCATGGCTGCCATGGAAAATGAAGAGGTAGACAGAAGACCCTGTTTTCTTCTGATCTTTGGCCTGTTTAGAATCGGATCACCACATTATTCTCTTGCTTAACACAAAGCTGAACCTAGCTACACTTTTATTCATACACCCTAGCTCCTTTTCTTGTGTTCTTGTCATTTAATCATTTTTATTCCCCCGTATTCACTGTAAACAGAACAAGGAAATTGCTAAAACATGCATGTGAATTATAGAATTATTTTAGACAACATTGAATCAGAAATTCAATGTTGTCCTTGTGCAGGGGAAGCTGACCGCGAATGCAGTGGGCCAGATAGTGGGACTACAGTTTGAGGAGATCAAACTGATCGTCTCAGAGTACGCTGAAAGGGTGAGCAATAATCAGGTCTAATGTTTACAGACCAGGTTATACCTCCTATTATAAACCAATGCTTCCCCCCTCCCCAAACAAGATTCTGTACTGTAGAAAGCACAAAGCAGTTACTACGAAATACAGTTTTGAAGATACTACACACTTTCAAACATGTCCTGCTGTCCTAAGTTTCCATGAGAATAGAAAAGGGTTCCTGACCCCCATTTTTTTCAAACATCTTTTCCAGAATTGAGTGAGTGGATTTCTGTTTGCAATTTGTTGTTGCAACCTTCTATACTGCATTTCCCATATGTTCCTACAGCAGTCAGAGCTGTCGTCAGAGGAGCGTTCAGAGCGCTATGGCCCGCTGCAGCAGCACCGCAGGGCAGTGGCCTTACTGAACAAAGAGATCCAGCAGAAGACTAAAGAACTGGTCCAGGTCCGCTGTCAAACACTTCATTACAACCAGAGCCACAAAACCATCAGGTTTCTTTAACAACAGGGTCCACATCTAGAACATATGCAGAGCCTCTATAATATATGGAGTTATTATTATTCATTGTCATGAACACCTTTCCACATTTTGTCATGGTATAACCACTGATTGAAATGTATTTAAATGGGGAAAAAACTACAGCCAGCGCCACGATGGAATGGTTTGGATCAATGCATGTTCATGTTTTAAAGTGGCCCAGTCAAAGCCCGCACATCAATCCAATTGAGAACCTATGGCCAGATTTAAAAACTGCTGTTGACAATCTGACTGAACTTTAGCTTTTTGCTAAGAATGGACAATTATTTCCATCTGTAGATGTGAAAAACTGGCGGAGACATTCCCCAAAAGACTAACCGCTGTAATTGTATTTGTTTTTTGACAGCTACAAGAAAACTATGAAAAGGTGAAAACCGGCTGTGACGATGCCAAGAGAAATCTAACTGAGGTAAGACAAAATGAGGATGCCTGCAGTTTTGTAAGCATGCTAGTATTATACTGGCAGCCACGTGGAACAATGGATAACTGTGTGAACAACTGCCTGGAAAATGAATGTTGCTTTTCAAGCAAAAAATAGAATCCAAGTTTGATAAATTGTGTTTTTTCTAGCAGCTGTCCCCATCTTCAGTCATTAACAAATCACATGAATTTGCGATTTTTGGTTTTGCAAATTTGGTGTGGGAATACCTGAAACTACTTGCCATCTCATAATGATCTCATGCAATGGACATGCTGTAGTAAATATGACATTAATATGACTTCCAAAAGGGAGTTATTTATATTCAGCTCAGCTCATGCAACCTTTTTGCAGAGCAATGTGCCAATACGCTACGGCTAAGCAAGTAAGACTTGAATACAGTACAATACTACTATTGACGTCAAAAATAATTTGATACGGTATTTAACAAAACCGACTAGCTATCCAACCATTTTCAAGCTTACATTATATTAGCAAGATTTAAAGTCAATTAGAGCTGCAACTAACGATTATTTTAATAAGAACTGACTGTGCACTTTCTAAATATGTTTTGCGCTAACAGATTGCTCCTTGAACATCCCTAAGTAAGCAAATAAAATGGACTAACACAAAAAACATACACACATCGCATGATGTATAGCTACTTTACAGCCGCCAAATTAAATATATTAGGCACAAAATCATGAATCATTGCCGTGGTGCTCCCGTGCCAGGCCATGTCGCTTTTGCATATCTTACAATCAGACATGTCAACCCTCCCGAATTTCAAAGCCCCTCCCGAAAATATCCCGGACCGACCTTTATCCTGATTTCCACCCGGACAACAATATTGCTGCACCATCCGTCACTGGGCACGCTGTTTCGAACAATAATAAAGGTTACACCTTGAAGTCGAGCGCGGCGATTAGAACGTAAAACTACTGGCGCTGCAAAGAAAACCGCAGCACCCCGCACCCCTCATTTCAGTGTGAAATACCTGGGAGGATTTAGGTCGCATTGGTTTCTCTGCCTCCGCATGTTTCAGAACAGTATTACGGGTCTCTCCGATGGTCTTTCCTTTACCTCAGCTCTGCTCTTTATTTATTTTTCTTAGCAACGCTCTGCTGGGCTCCTCTGTTCTGCTGCGCGAGCGCTCAACTTTTTTTTTCTCAGCTCTGCGCGGCGCGCGCAACTTTCTTTTAATACTCAAACATAATAGTCGCGCGACACAACGAATCGATAATGAAATTCGTTGCCAACGCTTTTAATAATCGATTTTAATCGATTTCATCGATTCGTTGTTGCAGCCCTAAAGTCAATAACTAATGATTGTTAAACAAGATGACTGGCTAGCTATCTCATCCTGTCATTGTCCCCAAATCAGTGTCAATATTGTCATAAACAAATGAGAGTGCACGTGTACGGTTGAGAGTGAAGAGACATTTTAAGTTGAACTACATAGTAGGTGTCCATCATCCGGAATTAAATGATATCGTGGAGCCAATCACAATCAAATCCTTTAAAGAAATTAACATCAGGAAACATCTTATAGGATGAACAATGGCAAAACCTATGTCAAAAGGTTTCTTCCATTTGTGCTTCCTGTCAGGCCAATGAGCACTCCAAGAAACTGGTGAGCGAGCTGAAGAGTTTGGACGAGCTGGAGGAGCAGGCAGACATCAGGTGAGGGCTATGAGACATCAGTGCCTCCATTGTGTTACCTTCTCCAGCCACATACTGTGACTTAACTCCCCTGACGAGGGGGGCGTGAGGGATGCGATATTTTCTGACACGCTCTGTTCAATTCAATGGACAGTTTGATTGAAGGACCGTAGACACCTCCAGTATGCATGGCTGGATAGTCGTGACGGGCAGGTGGCATCTTGCATGGTAGTCATTGTACAAATGGGTTTGGATGTGATGAAGTGTGTTGAGCGATCAGAAGAGGAGGAATGCACTCTCCAAGTACAACTACGGAATGAGACCATTGGAATATATTTAAATCTTGACTGATACACCACTTCCAGAAGCTATTCTCCTGACTTGGACTCAATATTCCACTTACCTGGTGACAAAGGGTCTGATGCCTTACAACTGGAACCCTCCTTTACAGTTCAGTTCAATACAATCAAACTGCTCCTCCTTGGCTAACGACCCTCTTATGCTAGTGGGCATGATCACCATTGGAAGTTTGTTACATACACACACTTCTCTAGTCTACCATCCACTCTATTCTTTCACACTACATTCACGCATTGACACCCATTCCTCCACTGACAAGAGGGGCTACCATACACAGAGCCACCTGCCCATCAGAAGCTCACGCACACACAGCTTAGTCCCAGCTACGAGAGCTAAATGATGTCCACCATCCCGCTCATGGACTTCCTTTTCCATATTCAAATGTTTTGTTCTATTCAACAGCTTGCTGGAGAAGCTGAGTGCTCTAGTGACCACAAATGAGAACCTTAAGCAGCAGGAGCAGGAGTTTCGCACACATTGCAGAGTGAGTTCATCCACACACACATGTACACTGGGGTTCTACATCCATCTGAAGCTGGTGGGTGTTTGTGCAGAACACAAGGTGAATGTGTTTAAATTCATGGCACAATTGTCCTCTGAAATGTGTGTCCAGGAAGAGATGGCTCGTCTGCAGCAGAACATTGAGACGCTGAACCCGGTCTTGGGACAGGATACAGAGGAGGAGAAAGTATTTTATTCATTGCATCTTGTATCTTCTACAGTATAAAAAGATTCATAAAGCCTTCCTTAGGCCTCACTTTATTTTAACTGGACTCTTCTCCTTTCTCTTTCTCTTTTCTAAGGAGAGGAACCAGCTGATAGAGAAACAGTACAACACAGACAGAGAGAAACTACAGAAGATCCGTCTGATCATGGTAACTTCTTCACATAACACAGCATGAGATTAGATCAAACTATACTTATCAGCTGCGGTGTCCCACAGCAAAAAATAAGTCTACAGACAAGAAAAAGACAAAAAATCAGCATATTGTAGTTTGTTTTCTGCCACATTTCGAGGGAAAGTATTACTTATTCAATTCTATTAATATCAAAGCTGCAGCTACTATGGTTTTGTTTAAAAACATAGATCATTCCACAAGAACAATAATGTTTATGGGTTAATGGCGTCTCGGTAAAGACGCCATTTGGTAGTATATAGCTCTATAAGTTCCATAAGCTTTTGAGTTAGATACGCTCTCGTTTTTGAGCTTAACCACTTCTCTGTTCAGGCTCGGAGGAACCGGGAGATCGCTATCTTGCAGAGGAAGATCGATGAGGTGCCTAGCCGGGCTGAGCTGACCCAGTATCAGAAGAGATTCATCGAACTCTACAGCCATGGTGGGTTCCTCCTCAATATCTACTCTAGCCGCACTTTGTGCTAAAAGACTTTAATAAGCAGAAACAAAGACATTAGATCTTCTGGTGCCTTTTCAGTTTCTGCCACACATAAGGAGACCAAGCAGTTCTTCACACTGTATAACACGTTGGACGACAAGAAGGTTTATCTGGAGAAGGAGGTGAGTCCCCACACCGGCCAACTCAGGAGATAAAGAGACTTTTAGTTTGTCTCTAATTTTAGCAATTCTGTCCATAAGCCGAGCAATGAAAAGTAAAATGGTATTTCCTTTCTATAGGTAAATCTGCTGAATTCTATTCATGACAACTTCCACCAGTAAGTATAATGCATATATTTGTATAAATTCTGTATTTGATGGAATAATGTTCAGAGAATGAGCCCTAACGAGACCTCCTGTTCAGGGCCATGTCGTCTTCAGCAGCCAGGGAGCAGTTCCTCAGGCAGATGGAGCAAATAGTAGAGGGGATCAAACAGAGTCGCATCAAGGTACAAACGTCTTCAAGCTTTGCTAGTTGTAAACCCACACATTGAGAGCTGGCTACTCGTCCTCAGCTCGACAAGCAAAGACAAAGAGAGAGCAGCGATGGTCGGTGAGGCATCAGGGCTATGAAACGTTATTTGAGGATTGTTTCAAGAACATACCACTGCTCAAGATCTTTAAAAAAATCATGTTGGATAGCTGTATTAATAGATGGACAGTTTAATGTCTTATGAACGAAAGGATGCCACATCTTTTGATTTGAAATAAAATTTCAGCTTACAGAGGCCTTTATTCACTCCAAAAATGAAAGTGAAAAACTGATGTGGCAGGCTAGTCCATTTTGCCAAAAATCAATTTTTGCAACTCAAAATGCTACTCATATCTTTGTTGGCCCTCACATGCTTGTATGCATGCTTGACAACGCATGGTGGGTGGTGTCTCATGGGATGTGCTCCTAGTTCTGTCCAAGGGCATCAATGAACTCCTGTCTGAGAAGTCTGAGGAGCAACCTTCTGATGGACCGAAACATTACATTACATGTCATTTAGCTGACACTTTTATCCAAAGCGACTTACAATAAAGAAAGTCAGAACGAGAAACAAAGTGCAATTTCATTAAATTAGCAAATTTACATCATTTATAGGTACAATTTAAGTGCAACAATATGTTAGTGTTTTTAGTCGAGGTATAGAGCCAGGACAGCAGAGAATCATGATCTAGTTAAGTGTTTTGCTCTCAATGGGGGAAGAACAAGCAGCTTGGCAGATGCAGAGCGCAGTGTGCGGGTTGGGATATAGGGTTTGACCATGTCCTGGATGTAGACTGGAACCGATCCATTCACAGCATGGCACGTGAGCATCAATGTTTTGAAGTGGATGTGGGAATCCACTGGTAACTAGTGAAGAGA